>NC_056748.1:714351454-714353954 GCF_019279795.1 Protopterus annectens | reverse complement strand
TATATGTATAAAAAATATATACTTATAATAATACTCATAAGGATATCCATAAAATACTTATAAAAATATATATATTTCTTAAGATATATATTTTTTTTAAAAAATATTTTTAAAAAAATATGTAAATATACCCATAGGGATACTTATAAAATACTTATAAGATACATATGAGAATACATATAAAAGCACACTTAAAACATATCAAAAACTTGCTAAAAGATTTAATGCACAAATGGTCTATCTACTAAAAATGGTTTCAAAGATAACTTATCATTAAGGCCATGCCCCTTATCTGCAGCTAGCTTAATTATCCACCTAGCTTCTGGTCTCTCTGTCTTATTCCTAATATTACCTAATCTTTCTGTCTCTAGTAACTGTCCTATAACCATGAATCTAAATGCATGTGTGATATCATTCTGCAGAGTATGCTTAGCAAGAGCATTTCCTTCATTCTCTCTATGAATAGCATAGAGATGCTCCCTAATTCTTTCCCTCAATGTCCTGTTGGTCTTACCTACATAAAAACATTGACATTTTTTGCAGGTAGCTAAGTAAATCACATTCCTTGATTTGCAATCTGCATACTCATTAAACTGATATTTGACCCTGGTATCAGGATGTACAAAGACATTAGAATTCATTACATAGTCACATTGATTGCAAGTACGACAGGCATAGGTACCCTTTCTCTGTGAAGTAACCCTATTGACAGGTATTTTTTCATAACATAGCATCCTTTTCAATGATTTAGTATTTTTATAACTAAAGGCCGGTCTCTCACCTACTATATCTTTAATACTATCATCTAACTGCAAGATGTTCCAATGCCTCTTAATAATATTTACAATGGAGGTATTATTATTAGTAAAGGGAATAACTACCCTTCTCCTATTTCCTTTCTTCACTACAGGCTGCTTGTTAACATTGGCATCATGCTTGATATACGGCAATCCTACTCCCGCGTCTCCTATGTCTTCTTTCAAAAAAATCATGAGATAGCCTCTATCTACAAAAAAAATTTCTACAGTTACAACTGCTTCCTAAAAAAAAGCATGATCATCACTGGTTATGTGTGAATATCATTTCAACTGATTCTTGACAATATTCTTATGCACATGCGGTGGGTACATACTGCTTCTATGCAAGATGGCATTCCTCCTACATGGCTTCTTGAATACTCTAGTCTCAAAAACACCATTATTTTTCTCCAACGTAACATCTAGAAAATCTATTTTCACCTGTGAAACTGTGCTTGTTAGAGTAAGGAAGGTGGTAGTTCCATTAATATAAGAAACAAAATCTTCTAAGCTTTCCAGATCACCTCCCCAAAGCAAAAAAACGTCATCAACAAAGCAGTATGCACCCACCACATGTGCATAAGAATATTGTCAAGAATCAGTTGAAACGATATTCACACATAACCAGTGATGATCATGCTTTTTCGGAAGCAGTTGTAACTGTAGAATGTGATTTTGTAGATAGAGGCTATCGAACTCATGATTTTCTTTTGAAGGAAGACATAGGACGTCAGCAGTTAGGATTGCCGTATATCAAGCATGATGCCAATGTTAACAAGCAGCCTGTAGTGAAGAAAGGAAATAGGAGAAGGGTAGTTATTCCCTTTACTAATAATAATACCTCCATTGTAAATATTATTAAGAGGCATTGGAACATCTTGCAGTTTGATGATAGTATTAAAGATATAGTAGGTGAGAGACCGGCCTTTAGTTATAAAAATACTAAATCACTGAAAAGGATGCTATGTTATGAAAAAATACCTGTCAATAGGGTTACTTCACAGAGAAAGGGTACCTATGCCTGTCGTACTTGCAATCAATGTGACTATGTAATGAATTCTAATGTCTTTGTACATCCTGATACCAGGGTCAAATATGAGTTTAATGAGTATGCAGATTGCAAATCAAGGAATGTGATTTACTTAGCTACCTGCAAAAAATGTCAATGTTTTTATGTAGGTAAGACCAACAGGACATTGAGGGAAAGAATTAGGGAGCATCTCTATGCTATTCATAGAGAGAATGAAGGGAATGCTCTTGCTAAGCATACTCTGCAGAATGATATCACACATGCATTTAGATTCATGGTTATAGGACAGTTACTAGAGACAGAAAGATTAGGTAATATTAGGAATAAGACAGAGAGAACAGAAGCTAGGTGGATAATTAAGCTAGCTGCAGATAAGGGGCATGGCCTTAATGATAAGTTATCTTTGAAACCATTTTTAGTAGATAGTTGTGCATTAAATCTTTTAGCAAGTTTTTGATATGTTTTAAGTGTGCTTTTATATGTATTCTCATATGTATCTTATAAGTATTTTATAAGTATCCCTATGGGTATATTTACATATTTTTAAAAAATATATATATCTTAAGAAATATATATATTTTTATAAGTATTTTATGGATATCCTTATGAGTATTATTATAAGTATATATTTTTTATACATATATATATATTTGTATTTACATCCCTAATGCAT
>NC_056748.1:714223954-714348954 GCF_019279795.1 Protopterus annectens | reverse complement strand
ACTTCTTCTGTACTTAATGGATTACCACCTATGTGGTAATTTGTGGGCACTTTGTTTTGCCAAAGGGATGACTATACACTTTTGGCATTTAGCTTGAGGCCATGGCTCTGGCACCAGTTGTCTGTTTCTATGAGGCCCTTTTGGAGGATGCTTGTGTCGGCTGGAGAGTTGATTATGGGCCCCAGTTTGCAGTCATCTGCGAACTTGGTCAGCCACAGTCCTTCCGTGTTGGCCTGTACCGAGAAATATATACCGAACAAGAGAGGTCCCAGGACTGAGCCTTGTGGGACGCCACTTGTAATTGGTTTGGAGTCTGACATGGCTCCAGCAATTCTAACCATGTGGGTTCTGTCCTTGAGCCAGTTTGCAACCCATCTAGTGACATAGGGGTTTATATTTAAGCTGGTGAGCTTATCTATAATGCCCGAGTGGGGTATTGTATCGAAGGCTTTTGCGAGGTCCAGGTAGGCTGTGTGGACCACCTTCCCCTCGTCAATGGCCTTGGTGACTGTTTCAAAGAAATCGACCAGGTTTAAGAGGCAGGATCTGCCCTTAACAAAGCCAAACTGGGTAGGATCCAGTGTCTGTAGGTCCCCAATACATATATATATATATACATAATATATTTATGAGGTCCATGATGATCCTTTCCATAGCTTTGCAGTCCAAGCTAGTCAGGCTTATGGGGCGATAGTTTCCAGGATCCGTTGAGGCACCACCTATGTGGAGAGGGACCACTGTTGCTGTACGTCACTTTTTGGGTACATATCCTGTAGTAAGGCTAAGATTGAACAGTAGTTTTATGTTTGGGTTTAGCTCTTCTTGGAGTTCATGTAGGATGCAGCCCGGGACACCATCTGGTCCCATTGATGCTGTGTTTTTTGCTTTGGAGAGGGCGGCTCTTACCTGAGCATCTGAGATGTCAGGGGGGCAGCACTCTGTTGAGATAGATATTTGTCCTGTTGGTGGGGAGAGGGGGGAGACGTTTGCACTGAACCTGTCAGCTAGGATGTTGGCAATGTCTGTGGGCTCGGTGTATTGTTTGTCATTTTGGACTAATTCTGAGCATATCTGGGAATTCCCACCTAGGTTCCTAACATAACTAAAGAAAGCCTTGTGATTATCCTTAGTGTCCTGTGCAATTTTTCTCTCGAAGCTGGCCTTAGATGATTTTATGAGTGCCCGTAGTTTTTTGCTAATACTGATCAGAGATGCCTTCCCTTTTTGGGATTTTGCTCTATCATGTAGTAGCTTCCTCCTTCTATTGTATAGTTTGTTTATGGCTGGGGTCCACCAGACTGGGTGGACTGCCTTTGGAGGATTGGGTCTTGGTTTTATTTGGGATTGCATGATCCATGCATTCCTGAAGGTGTTCATAGAATGTGTTTATAAAGGATTCTGTGGTCTGGACCGTATTTTCCACAGGCCCGGGGGCTTTGAAGGATTTCGCCTCGGTTTTGAGGCGTGTGAAATTTGCTTTAGAGAAGTTTTTCACTGTGGTTTTCTGGGCAGGGGGTGGGGTCGGGATGTGAATATCCAGTGAGATTAGTTTATGGTCTGATCTTACCAGTGAGGGATACACTTCTGGTCTGGAGCATAGTGTCCCCATGTTGGTGATGATCAGGTCCAGTATGTTTTCCCCTCTTGTGGGAGTGGTAACAAGTTGTTCCATAACATTTGAGTTTATAAATTCTAGGAACCTTTGGGCTAGGGTGTTGGAGCTAGAGTAATGCTCCCAGTCTATGTTTGGGTAGTTGAAGTCGCCCAATATAATGGTGTTTGGAGAGACCTTCATATTTTCCATATTTTATGGTAATTATTTTGGTTATGTTAGCAATTGCAAATGGATGCTGTACATGTTCCATTTGCAAATGGGTTAGTTTATTTACTACTTTTATTAAACAGAATATGTGATTACAAACTTAGACTATTGATAACATGCATACATATTTGTTTACTAAATAAAAGTGTCCCATCATGATGTTATCATAAGAAGAGGTGAAGGAAATATCCATGCCAATCCCCTTTCTTTATTGATATACTTTTTATGAAAAGAATACACACTTTAGTCAAGGAAAAAAACAGTAAGATCAATTAGTAATTCACTTAATGAAAATTTATTGAAGATAGCGCCTTGGTGCTTTCAGTCCATAGTTATGATTAATGTTAGTGTGCAAACATTCAGTCCATAGTTATGAGTAATGTTAGCATACAAATGTTCAGTCCATAGTTGCCTGTGTGCGAGCATTAGAACAAAATAATGACATCTAACACAATCCAGTATATGTCTTTAGTCCACACAATATCTTGCACTTTAACTAAGATATTGGTGGAATGAAGAATATCAGATGGCAAATTTGTAATACATTTCATAAAACAGCTATTTATAACTTTAAATGTTTTATACGTGATTTCTATTACAGATGACTACAATGGGTGTGCCAAGAGGCTTTTCCACACCTTGTCTAAATTACATAAAACAATAAAACGTACTCTGTTTGGTACTTTGCATAATCACTTTATTATTAGCAATAAAAAACAACAAAAAATAGCCAAGCATAATGTCTCTTTCCACAAGGAATGAAAATTGCTTGAAGTGCTTTCTCATAATGTCAGTAATCAACCATTTTGTAAGTACTTACATCATTTAGATATTCAAGACACGTAGATAAGTACAGATCTTTGTACATAATCACCAAATTATTTCCTTTATCTACCTGTTTGACAACTACTAATTATTTTTTCAAATTGCAAACAACCTGCTACTGCATACTGCTTAAATCAATCTCGGCTGTTACAGTACCGGTCATAAACATTCTGCATTTCATGATTTACAATGCCAGTAAAACAATTAACAAAGGCAAAAATGAAAGTACTATGACTTGAAACACAGTCAGAATTTAAAGGCATGTATGTATTAGAATCTAACACATCACTATCTGAATGGCATAAGAAATAAAACCTCACTATCCAGAGAGCTTTCAGCAGTACTAACAGAGTCATTCATATCGGACAACTGTTGCGGATAATGCCCATAACAACATATAAGGTGCAGTTTTCTACCTAAATAAAATCTCTCTATTTCCATTTGATGCAGGCATAGTAAAACAGGAAGAGCAAACTTAATTCTAACATAAAAAAGCTCAAACATCACGGCACAGTGGTGCAGCGGTAACATCATGTCACAGCAAAAGGTTCTCCGGTTCGATTCTCAGCTGGGGTGCCTTCTGTGTGGAGTCTGCATGTCCTCCCTGCATTCATGTGGGTTTCCTCTGGGTGCTCCGGTTTCCTTCCACATTACAAAGGCATGCATTTGGAGCAATTCTCCTTGGGCATCCACTGAAAATTGGCTTTGTTTCAAGTTGGGCTTTCCCAGTAAACAAATGTTAAATAAAATAAAAATCTGAAAGCTTAATGCCAGAAATGTTAACCTCATTACTTTTTATCATTCAGACAATCTGAGTTTATGTTCATATTTGAAGGGATAACAGTTTCAGTCATAAATGTTGAAAGATATCCAAAAACAAAAAAATCTTTGTTCTGCCTAAGTTTGTAGGTTTTTGAAGGAGATTTCCTGCCTCTGTGGTCTACATAATTGAAATCCCTGTTTTGATCTTCAAAGTAGTGAAAATTATTAACATAATGTTCACCTGGTCTTTCTTGAGGTATAAATGCATTCTACTCACTCATAGAACCCAAATTACTTAGTATACAGGATGAAGAAGCAGCAATCTCTGAACTAATGGAGGACTGGCATGAACAAGCACTCAATCTCTGAACCAATGGAGGAATGACACGAACAAGCACTCAATCTCTGAACCAATGGAGGAATGACACGAACAAGCACTCAATCTCTGAACCAATGGAGGAATGACACGAACAAGCACTCAATCTCTGAACCAATGGAGGAATGACACGAACAAGCACTCAATCTCTGAACCAATGGAGGAATGACATGAACAAGCACTCAATCTCTGAACCAATGGAGGAATGGCATGAACAAGCGCAAGCCTGCACCTCTCTTCATGAACTTGAATTCTTGCATTTCCACAGGAATGCTTGATCAACATTTATTATGTAAAACCTCTCTCAGTAACTTTACCTTATTTTTTCTTCTGTAGTAATAAAGTAATAAAAAGTTGTTTTATATAATGTGCTTCAACTAGTCCAGGTTTATCATACTAGTAAGCAATTCCAATGGCAAGCATTCTTTAACTTGCAAGTTCATTATATTTGTTTTGACCAGCAGTATTTGCTGCTGACCTTGTGGTCAGGGACTTGGGAATGCATGAGGGCAATTGACAAGTGAGTTGTCTTTTAACCATCATGTGTCTACTGTAGTAAGGAAATCATTGTATGTTGCACAGCTTATAGCCACTGATATGGTATTTGGGTCCAGGTATGTCATTGTTCTGTTGTACTCTGCCCTGATAAGACCAGTCAATGAGTAGAGTGCCCCCTTCTGTATGTACCTGACTAGGCATATACAAATGGAACCTCCAAAAACACAAAAAGAATAAATGATGTAAACATGTCCTACACAGACCACCTCACACCTTTATTCTTGTATTCTATCTCCTACAGACTGTTCTATGTATGGCCTACAAAGAATCCTCTAAAGCTGCCCTTATGGACCTGTATCACATTCACAAATCATACAGCACCAGGAAACACCCAATCCAGGGACCTAAACCTTGTCTGCAACATAAATAAGACATATTGGAGGGACAGATAATTATCTCATGAGACTACCCCTTCTCTGAAACCCCATGTGAAGCAGACTTCTTCCCAGCACTTCTTTAAGCACAACTTGGACCAGTGGATGGGTAATCGTAAATTTGGCCGTGGTCTGCCACCTACGTTCTTATTAAGCACAACTTGGACCATGCTCGGTCACGTTTTCCCAGGTTATACCCCCTATAAACTTAAAGGTATCAGAACCTGTCCAGTACATTTGGGAAGCACGTCTAGCTTATTAATTGCCTGTAAACCTATACATTCATTAAAATTACTACTACTGTTTTCTGATGTGATCAAATATCAAAAACCTCCAAAAAACACAAAAAAGCCAATAAATCCATAAATAAAATACTGAATAAAACAACAAGTAGTAGATGATGTTAAAAAAAGTAAAATATAACTCAAGACCCCTAACACTTTCACATGGCCTTTAAGGTGAATACAATAATTAAAATACAGCTGGTTTAAATAGAACCACAGCAGCAGCATTAATTTGCACCTAAAGATAGTTAAACATTAATTAAGGACATTTTTCAACTCAACTTCAGCATTTATCCCTTTTGGTTCTAAAGTTTTATAATTCAAAATCAAAGGCTTTCCTTGTATAGCAACTCACCTTTTGCATTGTTGTACTTGTTCTAATATACTAACTGTCAAACATAATGGATTACAATCCTGAAAATGCTGAAAGGTGTCCTGCCACGGGGTTTAAGCACTTCGTATTTCTAGTGCTCCTGACATGTGCCACGGTCTGACCTTAAATTTTCTGATAGTTTCACCTGTGTAAAGCTTCCTGCAGGAGCATGACAGGGCATCAGTCATATTTTCTGAGATTCTCAGCTAGAGGGCCTTCTGCGTGGAGACATGCGTGAATGGGTGTACCTTAGTTGAAGGTTGTGCGTCAGAGCTGGTAACTCAGCACATAAAAATCAACTACCAATCATTAGTGGACCGGAGTTCCGCTGTGGCGACCCCTAACTGGGCAAAGCCGAAAGACACAAACAAACAAACATAAACAACACCCAGTAGTAGTATATGTTAAACCATTAATATGATTAAAACTTCAAACAAATGTACTGTCATAATGAACAGGACCTGCATGGAACTTACCCTAAATAAAAAAGAAAAAAGTTTCATTGCTGAAGAAACAAAGTAGCCATTTGTTACCTTAACAGATAATCTGTCAAGCATCTACCTTTAGTACAGGATAATGGAGGGGAAAAACTAGAATATAACACTGAGCAATATTTTTAAAACACCAATAATACAATTGAATATTACAGTGTAGTATATTTGTCTAGGCTAAAAAAAGATGTTTTCCACATGATAGCATCTCTTACAGTCAGGAGTTCTATGCTGAGTTATATTTTACTATTTATCATACCTGCAACTACTACGACTTAGACATGCCAGTATGGCTACAGCCCTCAAATTTTGCCTTTCTGCTCCTAGATATATTGTTCTTCTTCATAAAGTTTGACCTTTTTAAGGACACAAATATTTTTAAATAAATGAAGTAAGCCTATAAAAAGACTATCAATTACTATATGAAATGTAGCATCTGAACATATTAAGACTCTGAAAAACATGATCCTCTTTTTTTTTTTGGTCTCCTCATGTATTTATTTTTATTTTATTTTACATTTGTTGACCGGGCTAGTCTAGCTGGATATATGTCCATTTTCAGTAGAAGCCCAGGGAGAAAAGCTCCACAAAGAACAGACAAAATTAAAAGTAAAATTACAGTTGCAAAACATTAAAGTTCAGTTACAGATACATTAAAGTTCAGTTAATATAAAATACAGATAAAATACCCCTTCCCCCTATTTTCAAATTTAAGGATTTTTTTTCTTTATATTTTTACACTGTGGGAAAGTATCAAGAAGGAAGAGAGAAATTCCCAGAAGAAAGTTATAAGAAAGGAATGGGAAAAGAGACTAGTTATAGAAGAGTCATAAGTAAGGAATGGGAAAAGAGACTAGTTATAGAAGAGTCATAAGTAAGGAATGGGAAAAGAGACTAGTTATAGAAGAGTCATAAGTAAGGAATGGGAAAAGAGACTAGTTATAGAAGGAAGAGGAAGGTTCCCAGAACAACAAAGTCATAAGTAAGGAATGGGAAAAGAGACTAGTTATAGAAGAGTCATAAGTTATAGAAGAGTCATAAGCAAGGAATGGGAAAAGAGACTAGTTATAGAAGGAAGAGGAAGGTTCCCAGAACAACAAAGTCATAAGTAAGGAATGGGAAAAGAGACTAGTTATAGAAGAGTCATAAGTAAGGAATGGGAAAAGAGACTAGTTATAGAAGGAAGAGGAAGGTTCCCAGAACAACAAAGTCATAAGTAAGGAATGGGAAAAGAGACCAGTTATAGAAGGAAGAAGAAGGTTCCCAGAACAACAAAGTCATAAGTAAGGAATGGGAAAAGAGACCAGTTATAGAAGGAAGAGGAAGGTTCCCAGAACAACAAAGTCATAAGTAAGGAATGGGAAAAGAGACCAGTTATAGAAGGAAGAGGAAGGTTCCCAGAACAACAAAGTCATAAGTAAGGAATGGGAAAAGAGACTAGTTATAGATTAGTCATAAGTAAGGAATGGGAAAAGAGACTAGTTATAGAAGGAAGAGGAAGGTTCCCAGAACAACAAAGTCATAAGTAAGGAATGGGAAAAGAGACTAGTTATAGAAGGAAGAGGAAGGTTCCCAGAACAACAAAGTCATAAGTAAGGAATGGGAAAAGAGACTAGTTATAGAAGAGTCATTAGTAAGGAATGGGAAAAGAGACTAGTTATAGAAGAGAAGAAAATCAGGAATGGGAGAGAGTAGTAAAGGGAAAGTTACCCCTCTAGCAGAAGCAGGTGGGATGTCCGTTATGTCTACCTAGGGTATACTAAGTACATCTTAGAGGTAGTAACCTTTAAAGTGACAATAATGTAAGGTGGAATAGCTTAGGAAAAATTATGTGATGATGAAAACAGGAGGAGAAAGTATTAGTCAGGGTTGGTACAGGGACAGAGCCAGTGGCTAGTAAGATAAAATTTAAGTTTATTTTTCAAAAGTGAAGTAGAGGAGATACAAGTGAGGTCACCAGGAAGTAGGTTCCAGCTTTTTCCCCACTGTATTAGAGAAAAGGGAAACTCCTGCTTTATTGTTGGGTTTATGTGTAGATACTAGTAGTTTATTAGCTGAGCGTAGGTTAGAAAGATTTTTATATGGACTGATAAGATTTGTAAGAATTGCTGTTTTATCTGGATAATAAAGGATTTTATGGGAAATAATTAGTTGCTGAAATACAAACTGATTGCGTAGTTCCAGCCAACCGAGTTGGTTTAAATTTAGGCAGTGGTGGGTTCTAAATGGGGAGCCGGTAGCAAATCTTGCTATACTGTTGTAGGAGATTGTCAGCTTGTTGAGGTTAGTTTTTGATAGATTTGTGTATATAGGAGAGGCAGAGAAGAGAGTGGAGATGAGGTGGGTGTGGGCAATAGTAGTTCTGGCTGTGGGCGTGAGGAAGGGCTTAATTTTGTAAAGGGAGCCTAGCTTTCGGTTTACCGATTTTATTGTGGTATTGATATGAGTATCATAGTTAAGGCTGTAGTTAATAGTAACCCCTAAAAGCTTGGTTGTTGTGTCAGGAGATATGACTGTGCCGTTTTTGAATTTTATGGAGAAGTGAAATGGGGTAAACTTTTATGCAGGAGTAAATAGCAGTAGTTTAGCCTTTTTAGGGTTGAGGAGGAGACAGCACTGTAAAAAACACTCTTCTACAACCTCAAAGAAATTTTAGGTGAAGGCCCGCAGTTCAGATGAACTTGTAGCTGAGGAGATTAAAGTGGAATCATCAGCGTATTGTATGGTTACAGCTTGGGGGATACTAATAGCTACATCATTGATAAAGATGGAGAATAGAAGAGGGCCTAAAATAGATCCTTGGGGTACACCAAGGAAGACAGGAAGAGGGGTGGATAGACTGTTTTCCCAGAGCACTCCCTTTTGCCTACTATCTAAGTAGGACTTGAACCCCTGTAGTGCTTGAGTGTCAAGTGAGAGGGATTTCAGAAGATTCAAAAGTATTTGATGATTAACCACGTCGAATGCTTTTGAAAGATAGCAGAGGACAGGATGTTATTTTTACAGTTTGTGCTGATGTGGTCAGTAAATGAAAGGAGGGCAGTAGTAATGCTATGGAAGGGTCGAAAGCCATGCTGAGAGCTAGCTAAGGGTGAGTAGGGCAATTGGACGAAAGTTGGAAAGTTCTGTTGAGTTGCCACCCTTATGAAGGGGGATAATATGTGAGATTTTCCATATGGATGGGATGGTACCTTCTTTTATGGTTCTGTTAATTAGGATTGAGATATGGTAAGCAATAACCTTGGTTGCAATTTGAAGATACTTAGCAGGTAGTAGGTCTGCTGAGGGGGTAGAGGGTTTGAGTTTTTGTAGTAGGGTACAAATGAGGGATGTAGGGACAGGTTGAAGTTCGAAAGTGGGTGGAGAGACAAAGGAGGAGGGGGTGGATTAGTGGATGCAGGAGGTAGTGAGTTGGCAAGAGACTGGATAGCTTCAGTAAAGAAGTTGTTGAAGGAGTCAGCAATTTGATTGGGAGTGTCTTGGGTTATTCCGGAGGGGGAGGGTGTCTTAGTGCTGCCTGGATGAAGGAGTCTATTGATCCCTGACCAGAATTTCTGTGGACTTTGTTGGTTGGTTTGCTGGAGTTGGAAGAATAAATTTTTTTTGTCTAATAGTATAGATGCTTTAGTAGAGTTTTTAAGCTGTTTAAATTTTATGTGATCAGATGGGTCCTTAGAAGAACCCCATCTTGACCAAAATTTGTTTCTCAGCAAAATTTTTTGTTTAGTTTCCTTTGTAATCCATGGTGCAGTTTTGGTCCTACTCCTAAGGGTACATGAAGGGGTGTGGAAGTTGAGGATTTCAAGGAACTTAGAATTGAAGTAAGCCACTACTTCGAGTTGGAGGTATTTTAAGGGTGACCAGTTGCATAGACTCAGTTCCTTTTGGAAACGTTGAGGGTTAAAATGTTTACTGGAGTGAGTAGGTCTACAGGTTATAGGACTGGATGTATTGGTCTTTTGTCGAATTAAATATGTTAAAGAGTGATCACTTATCATCGGGGAGGATGCCTACCATGTAGATTGGGGAATGAGTATTTATTATTATCCAATCAAGGATAGATTCGTTGTTGGTGAGTTTATGGATTTGAGTGGGTGAGATCACAATTTGAGAGAAGCCATGTAGGTTTATGTGGTTAGAAGGGTTATCAGTATTACAGGTATTCCAGTCAATATTAAAGTCACCTAGGACAATGGTTTCTTGAGGACAGTTAGTGGACAGCCAGCTGAGGATATTTTCAAGGGAGTTGATGTTATTACCTGGAGGAAGATATCAGCAGAAAATATAGATGGACTTACACGTATTTAGTTATAGTTTGGTGAAAAGAATTTAAGAATTGGTATTAGCTGGAGGACAAGTGTCTAGTAATGTAAGTTGGAGCCCTGTTTTATATATTAAGGCCATGCCCCCTCCCTTCTTGTTAGGGCGATCCACTCTTAAAATACTATATCCTGGAGGAGTGATTTCATAGTCCTAGGTGCCACCAGTGCCCCATGTCCACTGTGTCTACCAGCTATATTCCATCCCACCCCAGATTTACTCCAGTATTGCTGGGGCTAGTTGCAGAACCCAAGGGTGTCCTGGGGCCTTGGCTCAGCTGTGCTTCTATCCACTCTCCACACTCATGGATTGCATCAAAGGGAATCTCCCCTCTTTGGACCATGTCTTCTTTAGGGAATCCATCGATGAGTGCATGCTCATCCCTCCCCCTGAATCTTTGTCACTTATCCAAGGTGTTAATTGAACCAGGATCAGCTGAGCCGCAATTAGGGTTTCGTCACTCATCTATACGACTAGACCACATAAAGTGTTCCTTTTTCTGACTTTCTGCTGTGACTGTTAAAGGTTGGTGATCTGATTTTTAATGCTTGGGTAAGCAGGATATTACATAAAGAAACAGAAGAAAGATATAACACTCTTCAGAGATTAGTGAGGCATTTAATGTAGTTCTCCAAGAAAGGATAGAAAAGAGAGCAGATAAGTTTACACAAGGGGGTCAAAGGTTAGTAGAATGGGTAAAACACTGACTAGATGATACACATGGATGATTACAGACTTCACTCAGAATAAAGAATGGTAATTACTAGGGGACAAATGAGGGCAAGTCCTTTCCACTATCTTTTTATTTGTTCGTCTGTTGCAGCTTGTCCAGCCCTTCGCCAAGCCTTATAGCACATCCTGAATACCCCACGCCATGCTCTCCTATCACGTCTGATGTCCATCTTCTAAACAGGGATCTCAAGAAAAGGGTGAAATACTGAGTGTAAGGAGACTGAAGGAATTTTTGAAATGATAACTATGTGGAGTTTACTGGTATCATGTTTATTATCACATGCAATATCAGCTAACTCTATCGTCAGTAAATGAGGAATTTATTTAGTTTAATTATGCATCCCTTATTGACCAGGTCAGTAGCAAGCAGATGGCACCTCAGTTTAACACCTCTTCCAAATGACATCGCACTCAGGAATGCTGTATCCCCTAATGTTACACTGCTTTGCAGAAAATTAATCTGATCACTTGGAGTAGGATAAGAACCCACATCCTTCTGCTCTTTCAACAAAAAAGAATGTGCCCTACCTGTTGGGGCAAAGATACAACACTTGTTTTCAAATAAACTGACAGGAAAAGGACCTATTTTGTTGCTGTTGACACCATCAGCAGTTTTATATTTTTCTGAACTCTGGTTCCAGATGCATTCTTAACCATTTTTGTCCTGAATTTAAGCTGCCTGTTTTGAACATGAGTGTTCAGTTCAAATGAAGCTACAATTGATGAAATGCACTGTCTCAAAGCTTGATAGTTTAATGACTGAAGATGAAAAGCTTGTGTAACAGTGCACTAAGCTGTCAGTTTATTTGAAAACAAGTGAGGTAGATGGTATGGAGATGTCACAAGATCAGCCAGTGAAACTAAAAGACCTTAAAATGTATAATGTCAAAGAAAAGGGTCAAAGAGATTCATAACAGAAACTTTTAAGGAAAACATTTTCTCAAAGCAGGAACCAAAGGAAAAAAATATATATACATACACACACACACAGATATATATATATATATATATATATATATATATATATATATATATATATATATATATATATATATATATATATATATATCAATAGATGTGTATGTATGTATTTCTATATATATGTATATATGCTTGCATAAACCTCTATCTATAAATACAGAAAAAGATGCAAGAGGACAGAATATGAAAACACAAGTTAAATAAGCACTGGTTCACAGAATAGATAGCTAATGATCCGAGTGTATTTCTTGAAAGCACAGCAAGATATAAAATAATGATTGATCTCAATTATGTGCGTCTCACAAAAGGTGATCCTTTGAAGGACTGGGCTGGGAAGAAGGGATACATTGTTATATAAGTAAGAGCTGCCATCCGTTCCAAAATACACAGTCTTGGAGGACTATTTTGTCATTATTTGCTAACCAAATCATTTTTTACAGCAGAACTGCTGGTTTCTGGGCTGCATCAGGCTTTGTGATAACATCAAGAATGCAAAAACTGCTTTTCCTGAATGTCATACCATGAAACAAGATGTGAACAAATGTTACTATCACTGTACTTTCTTTCAGACTTTACTAAACAGTAGTGCCAAGTTACAAACTTGTAATCTGTTTCTCCCACAACTGAATACTTTTTTTTTCTCCCTGCTTCTTACGGATTTACATTTCCCTGGTATTCTCAGTCAGGTCAGGTCTGATCTACTACATTTGCAGGCTAAGCTGATGATGATAAAGAGACTAGTGTAAAGTTAAAGGTCAAAGATGAGGAGAGGAGACCTATGGTCGCCTACATTGTTTGCAGGTAGCAGATGGAATTTGATGGAAGAAATATCAGGTTTAACAGGAGCAGGAGGCAAAGAGTCAGGGTTCAGGAAGCCTCTGCAAACTGCAAGTCTTCCATGCAGAAGACTCTGAAGCCTCTGACCAAACACTCAAACTCAAAACAGGTTCCACCCGAGGCCTCTTATCAGGAGGGGCATAGAGCCTCTAATCATAGTAATTAAATCTTCTGCCAAAGAGGGGACCCTGCGGGGACATCACCCTAGGCTTCACCTAGTTTTGTTTGTCCTTGCGCTTCTCTTTGGGCGGGCGGCGGAGCGGCCAGCGGCGGCATTAATTAATTACAGCGCTCAAACAACACTACAGTCACAGTCTAACAGTCTCTTAATAGTCGTTTGTTAAACCTAGCACAAAGCGGCACATCCAACAACAACGGTGCTCAGGCCCCATAGAAAACCTGATGATGGTCCACACAGTATCAGATGCAGAACATGAGTGGAGTTCATTGATGGTAATTTCATCCTTCCATTCTGCAGCACACAGATAAGTCACATGCTGAGTGCCAGTTACACTTTTGGACAGTGGGGTCATAAAACATTTGGTAATTTGGTTGATCGGTAGAAAATATGCAAGGAAATCTCACTAGAATGATGAAAGGTCTGAAGTGATATTTGCATGATAAAATAATTAGAAATGTGGCTATACAAAGATAAATATACATAAAAAATAGAGATAGTATTTGGACACATCACAGTGTTCTGGGATAAGTGTGAAGGGTAGAGTAGTATGCAGAAATAACTGAAGCAACATGTGACAGTGAGCATAGGTTCAATGCTTTTTTTGTTTTTTTTAACTTGGTACTTCATGGAAGCAAGTGATGCATGCGAGTCCTAGTGTAAAGTTAAAGGCACCCATCCATCTGTTCAAGCTATGTCTGAAGAATGACAGGGAATTGCAGTGCTTGTCATGCTAGAGAAATCTGTACTGTCCACATCAATAATACAAAGTAGCCATTTGTTACCTTAACAAATCATCTGCTAAGCATACATTAGAAAACTACAAAGTATATTTTGCTATGGGTCTGATCACAGTTATGCATACATTCCTTAGTACCACAGGATTTTTAATTCCAACATCACAATAGTAGGCCAGATTGTCTTAACGCCTTAGCCTTTATGCCTTGTATGTGGTACTAAAACTTCATGTCACTATCAATAAATGTACAAAGATTCTTAACTTGATCAGTTATTTCTAAAACCATATCCCCATCCTTATATTACCCCATATATAATTACCAAAGGTTAAGCCCTTACATTGTTATGATTAAATTGTAGTCCATCTTTCTTAGTCCAATTTTCAATTTCAGCTAAATAATTAAACAATCTACATCCTCTTGATCATGTATTTCAGCCCTTAGCTTACAATCGTCTGCATATTTAGTAAGGTTCTAGCTCTATGGGGAAAATTAAAAGAGGTTCTTCCTTCTGTTACATGGTTTGTTATATTGGTAAACCACCAAGATGGTTTATCTTTGAATTTATCTCCATATGTGGTTTTGAAAAGGACTGTTATGTTAATATATGTATCTATATGGGCATAAAAATCACTTGTGTAACTGGCTGTATAACTGGGGTCTACTATGGAGATGAAATAAATACATTTAGAGATTTCATCATACAATTATATGATGTTGCCCTTTCTGAAGTCTTTAAAGAGAGTGTTTGTAATCAATGGAGTAGAAGTTATGAGAGTAATGGTAACTGGATTATGGTTAAACTTTACTAATGAAAGGCTAAAAATGGGAGGGGAGCAGGCAGAGCCAAGTTTTTAAGTGCTAAGACAAGAATATTCACACCCCTGGTCAGTTTGAGGACAAGCTGTTCCTGGGTATTTTTGTTTACCCAGTCCAAGAAATGCTGACTATACCCAAAGTTGGAAGTGTTGGAGCTCCAGTCAATTGAAGGACAGTTAAGGTTACCAAGAATTAAAGATCCATTGCATACGGAGGTATCCTCTACAAATGCCAGTAATTCATTGTGGTCAATCAAAAGCAGGCCATGATTTGGAAATTAGATTTGCATAAAGTGAGCTGTAGCTCTTTAAGTTCACTGGGGGAGGAGTGTCCTCTGGGTATACATTTTGAAGCGATATTTTCCCTCATGTGCTCCAACACTCAACCACTATTACTGGTGGGTCTGAAGGTGTGGCAGGTACAAAACCCAGACACAGAAGAGTTCCTTAAGTATTTGAACCATGTCTTTGTAACATAGTATACACAGATACACCAAATGCAGAAGTGCTTTCAGGTCAGGTTGTTTATTGTTAAGACTTCTGATCATGAATGGAACCACTTTAATATCATCCATTTTGGGAGTGTTTGTCAGGTTCGGATGTTCATTCGATAAACTCTTCCTAAAAAAAAGCACCAATGGTGCAGCAAGAGATTTTGCCAGTATCCAGAAACCCATCAATAAAAGATGTAAACTGCATTTTGCAAAGCAAGTTAGACTTTCAGTCATTTAATCTCAGGGTGATATGTGCTTGACCCCCCTCGAACAGCAGCAGCAACTTAACCAACTGCTGAAACCAAGTATCTATTCCTTGTACCAGGTATCATTCTAGTTACAGGTCAGATTCCACTCTCAAAAGTGCCATACCTATAGATCATTTACACTCAGAAGGGTTACAATCATGTTATAGTCATACCTGAGTGCCCTAGGTATGTCTAAGTTCTTGGTTCCTGACAGACATTTGAATGTCTCACTGTCCTTGTCCAGGCTGGTCAGTGTGGAATCTGTATGTCTAACAATTGAGTCATCAATAACTAGGATGTTTCTGGTAGCTAAATTATGCCTATCAGACGGGAGGGTTGTTTGCTCTTTGTGACATGTTGAAATTGGGGTGTATGCGGAGTAGGTGCAGTGACAAGTTTTTGTTGATGCCTTAGTCATAAGAGCTACACAAGGCTCAAGTAGAAATTTTTTGACGCCATTAACATACAACAGTTTAATATATACATATATATATATATATATATAATATTGCATGGGTGGGGGATGGTGTTAGTGTTATGCACACAGTAAACAGTGGATTATAAGAGGGATACCTTTATATTAGTTGTGTATTTTCACCTCTCAAAGATGTTAAATAGTTGCTCATTATCAATAAGCATGTGGTAGGTTTTACACTGCCTGAGGATTCAAAGTGTTAGAAGGCTGGCAAAGGAAGAGGACTGAGCTTGTTGCCACTCCATAATGCCCAGTGCTGATGAGTGATAAGGACTCTGTTAGGAGTAAAAGGTACTTTGAATATCATTACACAAAGACTGCTTTGGAAACTATAAAGGTGTTTTTGCATTATGACCGTTTGAGGGGATAGTAATGCTGAACTGATGAAAATGCATGACAGAAATGCTTAAGAGCTGGTAAACCAGCCTGTTTGCTCACAGCCATGCTGCTTTCTACAGCCAGTAGTGGCTATGTGCAGCTCATCACTGTCTGTTTTGGTCTAGGACACCTTCGCATCTGGCACCTGCTGAATGAACACAAATGTAAAATTAGTACTGACTTTGGGAAAAAATTGGAATTGTGAGCCCTACCCACTAGCCAGAGGCAGAGCACTCAGCTGTAATCAGCTACAGAGGCAGTGCAATCAGTTGTGATCAGCTACAGAGGCAGTGCACTCAGCTGTAATCAGCTACAGCTGCAGAGGCAGCACATTCAGCTGTAATCAGCTATAGCTACAGAGGCAGTGCACTCAGCTGTAATCAGCTACAGCTGCAGAGGCAGCACATTCAGCTGTAATCAGCTATAGCTACAGAGGCAGCACACACAGCTGTAATCAGCTACAGCTACACAGGCATCACACATAGCTGTAATCAGCTAAAGAGTCAGTGCACAGCTGTAATCAGCTACAGTGGCAGTGCACTCAGTTGTAGTTAGCTGCAGCTACAGAGGCAGGGTACTCAGCTGTAATCAGCCAACGCTACAGAGGCACCACACACAGTTGTAATCAACTACAGAGGCAACACACACAGCTGTAATCAGCTACATCTACACAGGCAGCACACACAGCTGTAATCAGCTACATCTACACAGGCAGCACACTCATCTGTAATCAGCTACATCTACACAGGGAGCACACAGCTGTAATCAGCTACATCTACACAGGGAGCATACAGCTGTAATCAGCTACATCTACACAGGCAGCACACAGCTGTAATCAGCTACATCTACACAGGGAGCACACAGCTGTAATCAGCTATAGCTACACAGGGAGCACACAGCTGTAATCAGCTACATCTACACAGGCAGCACACAGCTGTAATCAGCTACATCTACACAGGCAGCACATAGCTGTAATCAGTTATAGCTACAGAAGCAGCACACAGCTGTAATCAGCTACAGCAGCAGCGCACACAGCAATAATCTGCTACAGAGGCAGCGCACACAGCTGTAATCAGCTACAGAAGCAGCACACACAGTTGTAACCAGCTATAGGTACAGAGGCAGGGCACTCAACTGTAATCAGCTACAGCGGCAGCAAACTCAGCTGTAATTAGCTACAGAGGCAGCGCACTCAGCTGTAATCAGCTACAGAGGCAGCGCACTCAGTTGCATAGCTCTCAACCTTCCATCTTGAAAATGAGGAACACCAGCCCTCATAATGTGGAACAAATGGGCAAAATGTGGAACACATAAAAAGTTACTAACATCTTCAACTAGGAAGGTCATAGGATGGTTAAACTATGCTGTTTTTACTTATAAAAAATATATTTTAATTAATTAACGATTTTTTTCTATTTACCATGGATATCAGTTAAAAATTCCTAACACGGAATGTGTTTCAGACCCTTTCAATGTGGAACTTCGAGGAACATGAATGTTTGAAGACCCCAAATGAGGTACGTTCCTCATAATGAGGTACACTTGAGATGTATGCTCAGCTGTAATCAGCTACTGAGGCAGCGCACTCAGCTGTAATCAGATACAGCTACAGAGGCAGCGCATTCAGCTGTAATCAGATAGAGCTATAGAAGCAGCGCACTCAGCTGTAATCAGATACAGCTACAGAGGCAACGCACTCAGCTGTAATCAGATACAGCTACAGAGGCAGCGCACTCAGCTGTAATCAGATACAGCTACAGAGGCAGCACACTCAGCTGTAATCAGATACAGCTACAGAGGCAGCACATGCAGCTGTAACCAGATACAGCTACAGAGGCAGCACACGCAGCTGTAATTAGATACAGCTACAGAGGCAGTGCATTGAGCTGTAATTAGCTACAGGGGCAGCACACACAGCTGTAATTAGCTACAGCTACAGCAGACGCAGCTCATCAGGCGTAATCAGCTATAGGTACAGAGGCAGTGCACTCAGATGCATCAGATACAGCTACAGGTGCACCATAGTCAACGTGCTAAGCACAGTATATTATCAAACAACAACAAAAAGACACAATGAAAAACAGCTCTGAATTCAAACCATTAGTGCTGACCTATCTAAATACAGCAGCAATTCATTTATTCCCACTAGACCTAGTACTTTCTTCAAGACTGCCACTACACTAGGCCAGAAAAGGCCGTTACCAATAGATTTTTAACAGAGAAAATCAAGTGTAAATCAGATAAACAGTTTAAAGTCAGCAAAACAGCTTTAAGTGCAGTAATAATAATGATAAAAAATACTTTCCTGAGTTTTTATGAAGTCCAGAAATATACTTAAGATTTCACTTGGTACAAAAAAGCTCAGCTTTTTGCATTCTTGCTGGAAAATCAGCAAGGAAGCTCAGCTGATGTCAGGATATATCAAGCATAAACTAGAGAGAACCAATGAAAAATAGCTATTAAAATGCAAGCTAATAGTGCTGAGCTACCTAGAAACAGCAGCAATTAATCTAGTCCCACTGGACCAACAACATTTTCCAAGATGGCCACCACACTTGGCCCAAGAAATTTTTATCAGAGAAAATGAAGAGTAACTCAGATAAGCATGCAGTTTAATATCAAAGGTTTGCTTTGCATTTCATTATGGCCGACTGGCAAGTCTAAGGAGCTTACTTACCAGCTTTAGATCACAGCGTATCAATCTTACATCCTTTGTATAATGATAAAGTGGGCATCTTTTAGGGGTGACAAGGAGTGTTTTTTAAGAGATTATGTGGCACTTTCACCACATTGGTTTACATTTAAGCTTGATACTGGGCTTATGCCAGAATAGTAGAAAGATGCTACAATTCATCTATTTAAGAAGAAATGGTGTGGTAATTAAGATCTGTAAGTAATTGTTTTTCAAGTAATCAATGAATTATTAGGGACCACAAAGCAGGTTTTTAGGGAGACCGTCACAACACTTTAGTGAGATTTGACAGTGGATGTGGTCAAGAAGTGGGGAGGTGTAACTGGATGAAACACTTATGCAGACAAGATCAAGAAAATTAACACATAAGGTCAGTAGTGGGACAGTTCAGTTAAGTTTACTGGAATGGGCAGGGGGAAATTCAGCTAAGCTTACTAAAATTTATGAAGTCCCGAAATCTCTGGACATTTTTTTTTTTTGCTGGTAGCATACTTCTGCCAGTTCATGCATGGATAGTAGCGGTCACACAAAAGTATTTGGTTAGATTGTTAATAATTCTAGCAGGTTAAGATATTCTAGGTTTCTGCAGTTATACAAACACTGATGTCTTTGAGGGTAAGGATGGACTTTGTTGTTTAGGCTTCTGGCATTCATCAGTGCTACCTTGATATTGTCCAGATTGGAATTAGTTATGTTTTGTTGCCCATTAAGTGAACTTTGTCTAAAAAGGCACTATGTGGGGTAGCACAAATTTCAGCCAGTATGAAAAAACCAAAATGTGAATAGTGTAATCATCAGTGGGAAAGCAACATGGGGGCTGCTGACCATTTCATCATGCACAGACAAACTGGATCCTCCTAGAATGACACAATTTACTAGCAAATAATTAAAGCCAATTATTTTATCATTGAATATAGGCATCATTTTTCATAAAGGTAGCATGGCACTCAATGTTAAACAGCATAAGGTCATTTTTATTTATTTATTTCCAGTTTGGTTACTGGGGAAGTCCACTGGGTCAACATGACCCGCTTTCAGTGGAGGCCCTGGGAGAAAAGCTCCAAGAAAGCATTGTACAAGTTCAATTACAATAAAATGCAGGAGTATACAAGATAATATTGTATTGAGAAACACAAATAAGAATTTACAACAAGCATAGTTGGCAAAATCTGTTAAGAGAAAAGTTAAGGGTGATTCAGTTACTTTTGATGCAAGGGAAAATGAGTGTTGAGAGTGATTGTCAGTTAAATTACATCTATTGAGGAATCAGATTATGCTTGCTTTATATACATAAAGTAGAAAGTAGTAGATTATTCACAATATTTACATTAATTAGAGGTTGAGTCATGCGAGCATATCTCTAGGAATTTTAAGTTGGTTAAAGATAGCGAAGCTCAAGGAGTTAAAGAGAGCTTGTAAAGGGTTATAGGTATGAGACTGCGGGATATTTAGAGAGCTGTGTACCAGGGAAAGGACCCCTAGGGCATAGAGATAGCAAGGATTAAGTAGGGTAGAGGCAGGTGCATATCCATTTAGTGGACAAGTGTTTGAAAAGTTGGATTTTGAAGTTGTCAGAGTTAGATGTGGTTCTTAGTATGGAGGGAAGGGAATTTGATTTTTTGCCTCGAGCATAAAAGAGAGGAGCAGTTGGACAGCAGGGCGCTTAGGTTTGTGGATAGCAATTAGATTCTGGTGCTCAGATCTAAGTGTTCTGTTAGGAATATAAGGGGGGAGGATATTAGCTACAGCAGGGCATTTTGTGGGATGAAATATAAGTCTATGTGCTGTGGATAGCTGCAGGTTGTCCAGGTGGTTAGAAATTTCTAGCCAATTCAAGGATTGAAGGGTGGGGCAATGATGGGTGGAATGTTTGGAACTGGTGGCAAATTTAGAGATTTTATTGTAGCAGTTTTCTAGTTTGGAGGTCGTACAGGTGGACAGGTTGGTTAGGAGAAGAGCACTATATAATAAGGAAGGAAGAAGATATGTAGTGGCCAGAGTATGACTAGTGGAATTAGAGAGAAAGTGATTGTTCCAATACAACATACCTAGCTTTTGGTGTTTTTTTTAATGTTTTGTTGAATGTGGGTGTCGGACTTGAGGTGTTCATCAACAGTTATGCCTAGGTGTTTAGCAGAAGGTACCACTTCTATGGGTGAGTTGGATTGGCTAAGGGCTTTGAATTCATTTTTGTTATAGGAGTAGGTCTTGGGGGGGGGGTAGTAGGATTTTAGATTTATTTGCATTGAGAGAGAGGTGGTTTTGGTGCATTCAGTTTTCTGTTGTGGAGAATGCAGTTTGAGTTTTTGTCAGCAGTTCAGAGACGTTAGTAGCAGAGCAGACTAAGGTAGAATCGTCGGCATATTGAATGATTTTTGCATCTGGAATAGCAGTGTGGAAGTTATTGATGAAAATGTTGAAAAGCATGGGCCCAAGGATGGATCCCTGTGGTACGCCTGTTGGGGTACGTAAGAAGGAAGAGATGGAGTTCTTCAATTTGACTGCCAGAGATCTGTCTGATAGATAACTAGAGAACCAGGATAAGAGTTTTTGCTGAGAGGTGAAGGTTTGATAATCATATCTAGAGCAATGCAGGAAACTAAAGGTCTTGGTGACATCCCTTATCCTATCACAAGGCAGTTGCCACCCTATCCTTTCTCAACAAGGTGAATGTTGCCTTTATGTCTTACACTGGAAGAACCAATGACTTAGGCATTTAAGGGATGAACTGCAGGCTTTTAGAATCTTAAAGGTAAGGCTTGCAATACAATAGGTGTGGGTGGAAGTCATTGTTAGTGTGTTGGTGAAGTGACTGGGATAAAATGGTAGCAATTCAAGGAAGCCTAGGAAGTTAAGGCAAATATTTTTTTACCACCACAGCATATGACAGAATGATGTGGTGTTGTTTATAGGTTAATAGGATGATACTAGGCTACTGGCCTGGGAGCCCTTATAAGCCTAGCCAAGAATTTCACCCATGTTCCCACAAAGTCAGCACTGTTTCCCCTGTCCAGAAGGGACACAGGTGGGATCCCAGGGTATATTTTCTGTTTCCCATCCAGTCATCCAGGTTCCTGTTAAAGACGGCAAGAGAGGTACTCTGCTTGACATGGAGAGGGAGTCTATTCCACAGATGGAGGAGTCTTTGGGACACAAATCTATCCCACCAACAAGTTCTATTAATGTCACAGACTAGGCTAAGGCCTTGCATGCAGGTTGCATGGGTGGAGTTTGTCTTATGGAAATGTAGCAACTCTTATCAAGGCTGGGTCTAAAATGGCCTTGTATGCCAGACACAGGTCACCTCTGAGCAGTCTGTATGAAACTGAGTAGAGGGACAGGGCTTTTAGCCTGAGTAGAGGGACAGGACTTTAAGCCAATCTGTATAGGACAGGTGTTTGAGACCCTGGATTTTCCTGGTCAGGAACCTCTGTGGTCTCTCCAACTGCTGCATGTGCTTGGGAAGGTACATGCCAAAGGGGGCACTGTACTCGATAATGGGTCTGATAAGGAAGACGTACAGGGATGTTATGACCTCCTTGTTCCTGGATGAAACACCCTTACTTATGAGGTGAGCCATGTAGAAAGCCTTCTGTACAACGAGGGCAACATGGTCAAAAGTCAGGCTGCTATCACCCTGGGTGCCCAAATCCCTCACTACTGATTGCAGGCTTAGTATGTAGTTATTAAGTATTATGTGATAAACAGTGGGGATGACATATTCCCCAAAGGGGATAATGATGCATTTCTTGGCATTCAGTTTGAGGCCATGCTTCTGGCACCAGTCATTAGTTTGGATAAATCCCTCTTGGAGGATGCTCAGATCACTAGGGGAATTTAAGACAGTGCCCAGCTTGCAGTCATCTGCAAACTTGGTCAGCCACAGGCCACTGGTTTTGGCTTGCACCTCAGAAAAGTATATCCCAAACAGTAGAGGCCCCAGGACCAGTCCTTGGGGTACACCGCTCATTACAGGTCTACTACTAGAAGGGACTTCCCCTACTTTGACTGAGTGGGTTCTATCAGTGAGCCAGTTAGCGAACCATCTGGTAACATACACGTTGATGCCTAACTGGGAAAGTTTATCTATTATGCCCAAGTGGGGAATAGTGTCAAAGGCTTTGGTTAAGTCAAGGTAGGCCGTTATCACTGTCTTCCTCTCGTCCATGGCTTTGGTGACTGTTTCAAAGAAGTCGATCAAGTTTAACACGCATGATCTCCCTTTGAAAAAAACAAATTGTGTGGGGTCAAGCATTTGGAGGTTGCCACTGTCCTTGTTTATAAGGTCCATGATAATGCGTTCCATGACCTTGCAAATCCAGCTAGTTAGGCTGATGGGCCTATAACTGCCTGGATCAGTAGATGCTCCACATTTGTGTAGAGGGATGACAGTGGCTGTCCTCCATTTAGCTGGGAAGAAGCCGGTATTCGGGCTTTGGTTGAATAAGGTATCTAATGGAGCGGAGCGCTCATGCCTGAGGTCATGTAGAATGCATCCATGGATTTTATCAGGTCCCATGGAGACTGTATTTTTTGTCTTTGAAAGGGAATAAAGGACTTGCTCCCTGGTGATGAGGGGAGGGGGGCAGGTTCTGGGGATGCCTTGGTTTACTGATAGGGGGGGCAGGGGTGTGAAGTTTTCACTGAACCTGTCTGCCAACAGGTTGGCTATATCTATGGCATTTGTGTATGTGGTGTTACTGACCACCAGTTCAGAGCAGATATGGGTGTTGCCTTTGAGATTGCAGACATATCTGAAGAAGACCCTTGTGATCGTCCTTGGTGGATGTGGCCAATTTGGACTCGAAATTAGCCTTAGAAGCTAGTGTACTGATTATGTGGTACCATTTATTGACTGAGGAACTGGTGAACACATTACCTTCTAACTTAGATAAATTAATGCATCTCTTGCATGTGGAATCAGTATATTTTAAAAGAACTAGCTTGTGGGAAAACAAGAGACAGGTTCCACATTGTGGAAATAAAAAAAAAAACACTCTGAAACCTTGCAGCTAAAGGTAGATCTTGTACAGGAATAAATGCAGAAAAAAGAAGCAAGACCAACCAATAAGGATGTAGCAAAACAGCTCCATTGTATGTTTGCACACGGACAAACTGTGTCTATGGACACAGTAATTACTAGACTTGCTAAACCCAGTACTTATAATCTTCTCTTGGCTCCTGCACTAGAAGTTTTTTTTTTAATTATGTGAAACAGATGTTTATTCTGCATTTGAGAATGGTACTGGTTTCCAGTTTTTTAATTTGACTAGTAATGAATACAAGGCATTACCTGAACTTAAAAATGACTACAGCATATGCATTAGGCCTGCCAACAAAGGGGAATTGTAGTTATGGGTGATACTTTTTATTATTCCAGTATGTTGGATTTGTTATCAGATACTGTGACTTACTCTAAAATTGCTCAGTATGATGTGGATAGGCTGATTGTACAGTGCATGATGATCTTTATGATCTTTTAATGTGTGGTTTAATAGATTTTGACACCTTTAATTATTTATGGGTAGAGAATCCATTAATTACAGTGATTCATGGTTTACCTAAAATTCATAAAAATGCTAGGAAACCCCCATGCATCCTATAGTGCCAAGATGGGGTGGCTCATTGAGCCTCTATTGATCTTTGTGGAAAATAAGTTGAAACCTTTATTAAACAAAGCATCACCTGTATTGACTGATACATGACAATTCTTAAATTCCTTGTTTAAATCTTTGAATGGTACTGACATATCCAGTTTTATCTTGGTGACACGATGTCAAAGTGCTGTTTACTGTTATACCCAATAGTGAGGGTGTAGATTTGATTAAATTATTTTTAATACATAATAGTGGTTATACACACAGTACTAGAACAGTGACTTGCACTTTGTTGGATATTATCCTAGAAATCAATGTTTTTATTTCTGAAGGGGAATATTTTCTACAAAGATTGGGAGTAGCTATGGGTACCCCTTGTGCCAATAGTTACTCCAATCTGGAGTTGTCATAGCGGAGAAGGAAAAAGTTTTGAACAAAAATATTTTTACTAACATCATCAGATTTTATGCTAGATTCATGGATAACATCTTCCTTCTTTGGGAAGGTATACATCATACGTTGGTCCACTTTGTAGAATATTCAGAAATGTACACCTTTTTTTAGATTTACGTTGAGCTACTCCCTTGATTCTCTGGATTTTTCTAGATGTAACTGTTAGTAAGAATGGGGCTGGGGGTTTTGATACTAAAGTTTAAAGGAAACCTTGCTGGGTAAATGGGTTACTACACTGCATTAGCATGCATCCCCCACATGTTTACTCTAATATTTTAAGGGGACAATCTATGAGGATTTCCAGACAAATTACTGATGATATTTGCTTTGACAATACCATGACTTCTTTGTCTGCAGATTTCATTAGCTGTGGATATCCAAAAACAGTGACAGATGATATAAGGACACCAGGATATGTAGGAATGATAGGGTGGCACCTTGTTTTTCACCACATAGTTTTGTGATGCATGGTGACAGAAGGTTGATACATCAAACTCCTGAAATATTTTTCACTTATTCTAGTGATATTTACCAGTTCTGTGATATCATCAGGAAGAACTGGCCCATTCTTTTGACACATGACAAGGTTAGTAAGGTGGATGGCAAGAAGCCTGATTTTATTTTCAGGAATAACCTCTCTTTAAAGAGAGACTTGTGTTATGGATTCTCTGACAAATGCTCTATGAATAGGTTTCCCCATACCAGACTAGGCACATACCCTTGTCGTACTTGTAAAGCTTGTTCATAGGTTCATACTAGACTATCTGCCCTAGGGCATTTATAAGCCTAGCCAGAGTATGTTTGGCTTTCGCCACCCATTTTAAATTAACTTTGCTATGCCCTTTTTCGAGGTTAGTATACTGTGCCTCTGTCTAACAGTGACACAGAAGTGATACCCGGGGTAAACCTATGATCTCCCATCCACTCATCAAGATTCATCTTGAAGAGAGTCAATGAGGGACTCTGCCTAACCTGGACTGGGAATTTATTCCAGAGTGAAGGGAGCCTCTGGGTTATGAATCTGTCCCTCCAGCATGTCCTATTTATTTCAGTGCTGAGGTTCAAGTCTCACGAGCGTGTAGCTCAATGGGATTTGGATTTTTTGAGGTGCAGCATGTCCCCTAATTCTGGGTTGGACATAGCTTTATACGTCAGGCACAGGTCGCCTCTGAGCAGGAGGTATGCCACTGAGTAGAGCTGGAGTTTCTTTAACCGGGCAGCATATGGCATCTGTTTGAGCCCTTTGATCCTCTTAGTGAGGTACTTTTGGGGTCTTTACAGTTGCTGCAGGTGTTTGGTAAGGTACATCCCAAAAGGGGCATTGTACTCGATTATGGGCCTGATGAGGGATGAGTAAAGAGGCACGATGACCTCCCCTAATCTAGATGTGAATCCCTTCATGATTAGGTGGACTATATAAAATGTTTTTCTAACCACTTTGGCCACGTTGTTGTCAAATGAGAGATTGCTATCAACTTGGGTTCCCAGGTCCCTAATTACTTCTTCTGTACTTAATGGATTACCACCTATGTGGTAATTTGTGGGCACTATGTTTTTGCCAAAGGGGATGACTATACACTTTTTGGCGTTTAGCTTGAGGCCATGGCTCTGGCACCAGTTGTCTGTTTCTATGAGGCCCTTTTGGAGGATGCTTGTGTCGGCTGGAGAGTCGATTATGGCGCCCAGTTTGCAGTCATCTGCGAACTTGGTCAGCCACAGTCCTTCTGTGTTGGCCTGTACCTCCGAGAAATATATACCGAACAAGAGAGGTCCCAGGACTGAGCCTTGTGGGATGCTACTTGTAACTGGTTTGGAGTCTGACATGGCTCCAGCAATTCTAACCATGTGGGTTCTGTCCTTGAGCCAGTTTGCAACCCATCTAGTGACATAGGGGTTTATATTTAAGCTGGTGAGCTTATCTATAATGCCCGAGTGGGGTATTGTATTGAAGGCTTTTGCGAGGTCCAGGTAGGCTGTGTGGACCACCTTCCCTTCGTCAATGGCCTTGGTGACTGGTTCAAACAAGTCGACCAGGTTTAAGAGGCAGGATCTGCCCTTAACAAAGCCGAACTGGGTAGGATCCAGTGTCTGTAGGTCCCCAATATCTTTATTTATGAGGTCCATGATGATCCTTTCCATAGCTTTGCAGACCAAGCTAGTAAGGCTTATGGGGCGATAGTTTCCAGGGTCCGTTGTGGCACCACCTTTGTGGAGAGGGACCACTGTTGCTGTACACCACTTCTTGGAGTTCATGTAGGACGCAGCCCGGGACACCGTCTGGTCTCATTGATGCTGTGTTTTTTGCTTTGGAGAGGGCGGCTCTTACCTGAGCATCTGAGATGTCAGGGGGCAGCACTCTGCTGGGATAGATATTTGCCCTTTTGGTGGGGAGGGGGGAGAAGTTTACGCTGAACCTGTCAGCTAGGATGTTGGCAATGTCTGTGGGTTCTGTGTATTTTTTGTCATTTTGGACTAATTCTGAGCATATCTGGGAATTCCCACCCAGGTTCCTAACATAACTAAAGAAAGCCTTGTGATTATCCTTAGTGTCCTGTGCAATTTTTCTCTCGAAGCTGGCCTTAGACGATTTTATGAGTGCCCTTAGTTTTTTGCTAATACTGATCAGAGATGCCTTCCCTTTTTGGGATTTTGCTCTATCATGTAGTAGCTTCCTCCTTCTATTGTATAGTTTGTTTATGACTGCGGTCCACCAGACAGGACGTCTGCCTTTGGAGGATTGGGTCTTGGTTTTATTTGGGATTGCATGATCCATGCATTCCTGAAGGTGTTCATAGAATGCATTTATAAAGGATTCTGCGGTCTGGGCCATATTTTTCACAGGCCCGGGGGCTTTGAAGGATTCCACCTCAGTTTTGAGGAGTGTGAAATTTGCTTTAGTGAAGTTTTTCACTGTGGTTTTCTGGGCAGGGGGTGGGGTCGGGATGTGAATATTCAGTGAGATTAGTTTATGGTCTGATCTTACCAGTGAGGGATACACTTCTGGTCTGGAGCATAGTGTCCCCATGTTGGTGATGATCAGGTCCAGTATGTTTTCCCCTCTTGTGGGAGTGGTAACAAGTTGTTCCATAGCACTTGAGTTTATGAATTCTAGGAACCTTTGGACTAGGGTGTTGGAGCTAGAGTAATGCTCCCAGTCTATATTTGGGTAGTTGAAGTCACCCAATATAATGGTGTTTGGAGAGACCTTCATATTTTCCAGTGTTCTCAGGAAGGCCGAGTGTGGTTCCTGGGTTTGGGAGGGTGGTCTGTAGCAGGCTATAAACTGGAAGGCAGTTTTACCCACTGTTAGTTGCACATGGATAGTCTCTGATGCTTCGTGCTTTGCCACCAACCTGGAGGTTTGGGTATCTTTCATGAATATCGATACTCCCCCTCCTTTTGTGGTTCGGTCCAAGTTTTGGGGCCGAAAAGCATGGTATGAGGTATAACCTGGTAGTGCTGGGGTGCTCTCAGGAGCCCTGAACCAGGTTTCTGTTACTGCACAGATATCGATGTTCTCCATGCTAAGGAGAATTTCGAGTGCGTGCATCTTGAGGTTTAGACTTCTGGTGTTGAGTAGCATTACTCTTAGTTTCTTATCCCTTGTGATACCTATGGAGGTGGGTTTGTCTTTTGAGCCTTGCCTAAAAAGGCACTATGGGGGTAACAAGAGCCTTTGCCAATATCTGAAAGCCCAGGAGTGACAGGTGCAAGCTGTCCCTAGCGAAGCATCGTGGCTTGTCGAGCGCATCATCCCAGGCTGACAGGGATTGGATCCCCTTTGAATGACACCAATACTTAAGCCAATTGTTGAAACTGATCATCTTGTCTTCATGTTGTGGCATCATTCTTGGTGAGGGTAAGATGCTACTCAAGGTCAGGGTCATACCGGCCTGGGCTACATGCTCAGAGAGCTCCTCTATGTCTCTTTTCATGTAGTCCAGGGAGGTACGTCTCAGGTCATTCACACCAGCATGGACAATGACTGAGTCATATTTGTACTTGCCTTGGAGTGACCTGAGTGCTTGTGTTATGTGGTGGATCCTAGCACCTGACAGGCTGCTCACCGTGACCTTCTCCTTGTTCGGTTTGGTGAGCGGGATGTCAGTGTGCCTGATGATAGAGTCACCTATTACAAGTGTATCAGGTGTGTTGTTTAGCCTTAAGGGCTGTGACTGTTCAGCACACTGGCTTTGTGACATATGTGTTGCACGTGTTTTGTTTTGCGGTAGCGGTTGCTTGGGTGTCTGCTTTGGACGTCTCTGCTGCTTAGGCAGATCTTTATTTAAAGCCTCTGAGTATGTTTTTGTGTGATTATGTGTTTGGTTTGCTGTCGTGGTAGGTCTATGTGAGACTGGAATTGTAGTGAGTGTGGTTTCCTTCTCCTTCTGACTGGTTATGCCAGTACTGAGTTGAGAGAGCTTAGCCTCCAGTTTGGCTATATGGTTGCATCTCTCACATGTGTTGGAATTTGTTGGGAGGAGGAGAGGGTTGTCTGTGTCCATGAGGCAGTTGTAACATTGCCTCAAGATTCCCAGATTCACCAGCTGGACCGGAGAGGAGATTGACAACTGACCTTTGGACATGCTAGAATAATATTGGGAATTCTTTTATAATTGAAAACAAGGGCCAATGGGGAACAAGGTACTCAAGGGGAGTTTGTGGGGTGTAGTGCTTTTAATTTTTAGTGCTGACATATATAATTGCTTTAGTGAGCAAGTGCCGGGTAACTTAAGTGCAATGTGTTACAGGTAACTTAAGTGCAAAAACGACAAACAGTAACTTTCTTTCAAGTGAAACAAGGGAATAAGTACAGTAAGCAATGCAGATATCACTAAGGATCCACAGAAGCACCGAGAAGCCGCGTTTTAGGTGGAATTAGCGTTCCAGGGAAATAACAAGCAAACAAACAACAAGCATACAAACAAAGCTAGATTCAGCAGGCCTGGATCTAGTCTATGTTACAGCAAACAATGTGTACCAATTTCAGTAAGAAACAGTTCAGATATGCAGGCACTATAAACCTTTAACCAGAAATTCCCAGCTCAGAAGGGCAGAGTCCAGCCTCTCCTCCCACAAGAGTGCAGACCAGAAACCTTCTTAATGTAAAATAACTGGCCTGAAGCCCAAGTGCTTAAACCAGAACTAATACACTTTAAGAATAACAGACACTGAGCTCTCAATCAGCAGTTCCCAACTTAGAAGGATGAAAGCTACCTGTCCTGCCACCACAGTGCATGCCACAGACCTTCCTAATGTAAAACAACTGGTCTGAAGCCCAAGTGCTTAATCCAAAAGACTTAGAATGATAGCTACACTTTAATCAAGTTACTACCAAGCAGTAATAAATACAATTGAATACTTTAAAGAATGCCTGGATTAGTGCTCAAGTTATACAAACAAAGCTAGATTCAGCAGGCCTGGATCTAGTCTATGCTACAGCAAACAAGATGTACCAATTTCAGTAAGAAGCAGTTCAGCTATGCATGCACTATAAGCCTTTAACCAGAAATTCCCAGCTCAGAAGGGCAGAGTCCAGCCTCTTCTCCCACAAGAGTGCAGACCACGAACCCTCTTAATGTAAAATAACTGGCCTGAAAGTCCAAGTGCTTAAACCAGAATTAATACACTTTTAAAATAACAGACACTGAGCCCTCAATCAGCAGTTCCCAACTTAGAAGGATGTAAGCTACCTGTTCTGCCACTACAGTGCAGACCACAAACCCTCTTAATGTAAAACAACTGGTCTGAAGCCCAAGTGTTTAAAGTAAAAGGCTTAGAATGAGTTACACCAAGCAGTAATAAATACAATTTAGTACTTTTACGATGACGCGAAAGCAAAATAAAGTAGGAAGAAACACAAGTACAGTAAAAGCAGATGATTTTTTTTTTTTTTCAGAAAAGTAGCAAAAGCAGTAGTAAATATAATTCTCATGCAGTGCAAACTGGCATTAATAACAGAAGGGAAGTATTTTATATACCCAGTAACAGGGAGTTAATTTTCTCCTCAATTTTATGTTGATTGTAAGAGTTCCAATTTGGTTTATTTAGCCACCTGTTGCAGTTGTTTCAGTTTTTATGTGGGTAAGACCAGTAAATATTTGAAGGAACAGATTCTGGAACACATTGGTGATATTCGTAAGCATCTTAAGACCAATGCACTTGCTTCACACTTTCTTAGCAAAGGACATTCTAGATTTTGCTTCAGAGTTTTGCAACTTGTACCTGACATTAGAGGTGGCAACATGAATAATAAAGTGGAAAGGATTGGACTTAAATGGATTATAGCCTTGCAGGCACATAGGGAACCAGGTTTGAACAGTACTGTTTCTTTAAAACCTGTCCTTAAGGAAAGGTGGGTGTAATGAACTTTAATTAGTGTGATCTTAATTGGTTCTAATTGTGCTGAGTGTTTTTACTATTTATTGAATGTTTTAACCTTTGTTTGTATGGTCTGAAGAAGTGGTAAGCCACAAAAGCGCTTACCTTACATTAAAGTCTGCTGTTCTGCTACTGCCTTATTGGTTGGTCTTATTTCTGTTTTTCTGCAGGTTCCACGTTGCCTCAGAGAATCAAGTACTAACAGGCTGGCTGAGGAGGCTAAGTAAGACTGGGACTACATCGCAACAGGTAATGTTTTTTCAGGTGAGTTAATAACACAGATAACTAATACAACATAACCACAGAACAGGTCAAAAATCCATGCAAAACAGGGATGGTTGAGGATATTTGAAGTATTATAAGCTTAGTTACAATAGTAAAGGGGATTCATTTTGTGTGAAATTCTGTTAGAAGATAATTGGTTACACTGTATCTATTTGTAAACGCTTAGCATGCTGGGCCCTTGGAACACAATGGATCTAACTAGTTTAAGGAAAGTACCATCACAAAATTATATTTTTGTGCTAACAAGAACCAACAAAAGAGGACTTGGAGGGAATTTTGTGGTCAAATTAACATAAATAGCAAACAACTAGGGAGCGACTGGGTTTAAGAGAATACAGAAACAGTATGGAATGGTGGGACTTTCCCACACAGCTATTCTAGGACAAAGGCAGTTCAAGTGAGTTTTCCCAGGAAAACCTTGAAATTTTTTCTTCTCCTCTTAAATAACTACATGAATCTCTAGCTCTTCTCTCAATTCTAAGTAACCACTCTAAATTCATACAATTTTTCAAAAGAAACAGCTTTGTTTTCTCTCTCAAGCATAAATTACAATATGCAAGAGTAAAGGTCTTAGACAAGATGACATTTCAAGTTACTGTTGTAAAAAAATTACTTCGCACTTTTCAATTTAGTTTTTGAAAATATTACTTTACAGACACATTGGTAAGGACATAAAATATATGAGACAGTGGGGGTACCAACCTTTCTCTATCTTTGGTTGAGTATACACTGGTTTCAACTTTGTGTGTCATGCCTTCTACTTGTTTGCTGGTTATAGAGTCCATACATATATGTAAGGGGGTGTGAATTGTGCGGGGAGTATGCATCCCTACAAAACTCAATTTTTTTGTGTTTCATTCATTTGGATGATGCTTCAACAATCTTGTTTCATCTGTCTGAAGACTTGAGTTAATCTTAATTACACCTAATGGAACTATGGTAAATGCATGTTATCAAGATTCAAAGAGGCTTTGGAAAAGGAAAGGATATGGGAAGGAACTGTCTAGTGACCACTGACGATTGCATGGGAGAAAGGAAATTAACCTCGGGGATCACGTCAGTCGCCCTGCTAGACAGGGGTCCAGGAAGTAAATAGTGTGGGAAGAAATAGCTAGGGAATTATAGCTAGGCTTGTATAGGCCCTAGGGCTGATAGCCTAGTACCAACCCTATGAACCAATAGATTTGCTAGACCATGGGTCTTCTTTCAGTAGCATTTTCATATTTTAATGTTAGTTTCAAAGTAACTCAGCAGAAAATGGATTAATCCTCTGTGGCCTAGTACCATATACCACACTGTAATTATATACAAATGACACATTTATAACCTTTCTTCACCTTTTTATAAATTACATTTCCAACCTGTGGGAATTTGTAGGATTTGTCATGGTGTGAAATGTATTGATCAAGAAGACATGACATAACCCTTCATAATACCGGTGCATACTATTCCAAACAAATGCTATTAAAACCTATGAATATGCCTAGACTTTTGGTTGTTAGAGATATGCTAAGCTTCTGCTTTTTAAAAGGCTGCAGAATGAGTTAAAGTATCAGCTGTAAACTGCATATGGCTGAAAACAAGATCATATTGATTAAAGCAGTTCTCATCGCTAAAAACAGGAAAAGAAAATATGACAAGAGACCATAACTTGGGCTGAAGTGTGACCTACTCTTTACTTTGAGGCTTCCTCTTACTCATCCAAATTAAACATGCTAACCATGTACACCATGGATGCCAGCAACTAAAACCGAAAAGAAACTATTGTGTTATTAAGCAGATAAGCATTATCTGGTTATCACTATGTAGTTAAATTCTGTGAACATAGATTGCACAAAACAAAGTTATGTGCGATAATTAACTCCTACAAGATTAAATGATGCACTTTCTTGTGTATTTGTGCCATTTTGGCTGAAATATGTCTGAAAACATCCTCTTGAATAAGGCCATGTCTTGGTTATAAACAAAATAAAGAAGCATTGGCTTAGTTCACTGAATTATTTCTTATAAATGGGTTTAGTTTTGATTTATTTTTTTCCAGTTAAAACACTGAACATAATTCAGTTGTTTATATTTGCTGCAAAACAGGCCCTCATCAAAGAAGCTGCTGGTAGTAATGATCTTTATCCTCTGTTCCTAGGTTTGATTCTAACAAACTCTTTCTGCAAGTGGTAAAACTCTGTTCAAGTCAGTTAAGAAAGCTGTTTCCCAGTCAAACCTGAGAAGCAGCACTTCTGTCAAGTAGACTTAACTCAGGTAAATAAAGTTGATTAGTACAACAAGAAAATTTCTTAAAAACGTCTTAGACCTCTATTACATGATTTGAAGTCTGTCATGTGATAACTTGCAGCACAAACATTTTATGGTACAAAATGTTTTGAAATAACATATCCAGAGGACATTTTGGTGTTTAAGGACAAGTAGAGAATGGGTGACTTGTACATCAACACCCTGACTCTGGAGAACAAACATCCTCCAGCAGGGTGTTATGTGCAGATAATGCAGTACATTAAGCTTCCATGAAGCTCAGACAGAAAAAAAAACAAAAACAAACAAAAAAAAAAACCTAACAGGTGTCATTTTTTTCCACGCTCACTAATTAGAGCCTTGCTGTTTAGTAAGCATACAATTAAAATAAAAGGCAATTAAAAAAAAGAAAGAAAAGTGTGCATGTGTGTGGATAAAAGTGTGAAAGAGAGCTTCTTTTAAATATCCTGATTTCTAATCTTGCAGTTCCATGAAATCAAAGTACCAACTAAGCCTTAAATAATTAATTATTTTCAGCACATAGATGTGCCTGGTCTATCTTTTCATTTTAGTTCTCAGTATGTGTGTGTGTGTGTGTGTGTGTGTGTGTGTGTGTGTGTGTGTGTGTGTGTGTGTGTGTGTGTGTGTGTAAGACTGACAGAGAGAAAGAGTGCTGCCTGCAACTTCTAATTTCTGGCATTATTTACTGACTTTAATCCAAATAATTTCAGCAGGAGTTTAGTACCAAGAGAAGCACAAAATCTGAGACATTAAAGGGGTAGAGAACTGCAACAACTTGCACTATGCAATTATTTTTATATGCGACAGAGAACTGCAACACCGTGCACTATGCGATTATTTTTATATGCGACATTAGAGAACTGCAACACCTTGCACTATGTGATTATTTTTTATATGCGACATTAGAGAACTGCAACAGCTTGCACTATGCGATTATTTTTTATATGCGACATTAGAGAACTCCAACACCTTGCACTATGCGATTATTTTTATATGTGACATTAGAGAACTGCAACACCTTGCACTATGCGATTATTTTTTATATGCAACATTAGAGATCTGCAACACATTGCACTATGCGATTATTTTTATATGCGACATTAGAGAACTGCAACACCTTGCACTATGTGATTATTTTTTATATGCGACATTAGAGAACTGCAACACCTTGCACTATGTGATTATTTTTTATATGCGACATCTGAAGACGTGCTCACTAGCAAAGTGCAACTGGCTGAGTGCACTTGTCTGTGCATGTGTGTGTGTGTTTGTCTGAGTCTGCCTGTAGTTTTGAATGTTTGCGCTGCTATATATATGTTTTTGAACATGTCTGAACATATGGATTATCTGAGGAAGCATAGCTTTGCTATGCGAAAGCGCTTATTCACTGTGTTTTATTTCATTAAACGTTTTACAACATCATTCTAACGGAGGCTTTTTTTCGTGGTGACTCCTTCACGTTTTTCACTTTGAACATGTCTGAACATACTCAATGTGTGTGTAGACATTAAATATATAAAAAAAAACTATACAATAGTTAAAAAAACATGAATACAAACATTTCAATGATTGCCACTTTTGTAAGCACAATAATACCCTCCAAGGCAGAGGCACTGGAAGCTGTTGAAGGCTGGGGGGGGTGATCTAAAAAGGGCACTTTTTTAAAAGTATTTACTACCACAATATAGGTTCACTTGGGGCACCAGAAGCTGTTGAAGGCTGGGGGGTGGGGGCAGAGGAGGGTGACAGGGGCGCTTGGTGATCTAAAAAGGGCAATTTTTTAAAGCTATTTACTACCACAACATAGGTTCACTTGGAGGACATTTTAAGCTTAGCCATGTTCCCTTCTGGTGCTGGAATTAACATTTCCTGACTGGTGTTACTATCCCATGGCTGATAATTGTATATTAGTCCTAGTGAGAATAATTGTGATCCTACCATTGATAATTTGAGGGGACTCATGTAAGGGATGCATCATTTAGGAACTGCCCCTATCCATTAGTGGCAATAGGGGCAATCCTGGTGTACATTTTTTATTACCCATCCTTAGATCCAAGTTGCATTTGAATATGGACAGGGATGAGCTTTGTTTTACTTGAAAGGATAGTCTGTTCTGGAACAGTGGTAGCCTATGTGATATACATCCATCTCTTCACAACATTCTGTTTAGATGCCTGGACTGCATATTTCTGATGCCATTTGACTTGCTGATGTTCAGTAGGTCCATCAGTAATGGGTGTGAGGATGCCTTGTATGGTTATTATTTTTTACAACTGACACTTTGTTGCTTCATTCCAACTTCTGATCATTTTACAGTAAATAACAGTGCAAAATACCAGAGCTGGATCATGATTAAATGGGGCCCTATGCAGGGTAATAGATTGCCCCTCCCCCAGAGCATCCCCTCCTGCAGCAACCTCCTCCTGCTCCAGCAGTAGCCCCCTCCCCAGCCACTCCAGTGTTCCATTACTTGGCTAGTTCTCCTCAATTACCATAAACACCGTTCAGACCTGTTAGCATGCATACTGGTTTCTTATTTACTTCTACAATGATTACACATACTGAAATAAAATAGCATTAACACTGACAGCCATTTGCTAAACAAACAATAGTCTCAAAATGAAAACAGACTTAGCATGAGCAGTAAACTTCTCTGCCCTTGAAACTCACATTCACTGAAATGGTATGAAAACCCACATAGGTTCATAGGTGTGTACTAGGCCAACAGCTCTGCAGCCTTTACAAGCATAGCCCATAGAAGTGCCCTGACATCATGCTACCGTTGGTTCCCAGTGCCTCTATCAAGCAGAGCCACTGGATTGATCCCCGGGGTCCCCCATGGTGAACTTGCTATTTCCCATCCACTCATCAAGATTTCTCTTGAAAAGGGCCAGTGAGGTGCTCTGCTTGACATGTATGGGAAGTCTATTCCAGAGCATGGGCAGTCTCTGTGTTATGAACCTGTCCCTCCAGCATGTTCTGTTGATTGTGGTAATGAGGTTGAGGTCCCTGGAGTGTGTGGTGTGGAGGGATTGGGATTTCTTTAGGTGTAACATTTCTAACAGGGCTGGGTCAGACATGGCTTTGTAAGTCAAGCAGAGATTGCCTCTTAACAGATGATATCAGACAGAGAAAAGCTGGAGTTTTTTGAGTCTGTCCATGTAGGGTATGTACTTAAGGCTTAGAATCCCCTTCATGAGGTACTTTTGTGGCCTTTCCAGCTGTTGCAGGTATTTAGTGAGGTACATGCCAAATGGCGGATTATACTCAATGATAAATCTAATGAGGGAAGAGTAGAGAGAAATGACCACCTCTTTCTTCCTGGATGCAAAACCCTTGGTAATGAGATGTGCCACACAGAAGGACTTTCTGACCACAGTGGCAATGTGGTGGTTGAAGGAGCGGTTGCTGTCAACCTGTGTCCCCAGATCTCTTATAACGCCTTCAGTGTTCAGTGGGCTACCATCAATGCAGTAATTAGTGGGAACTGAGTTTTTCCCAAAGGGAATGATAATGGCTTTTTTGGCTTTAAGCTTAAGGCCATGGTTTCGACACCAGACGTTGGTCTCAGTGAGGCCTTTCTGTAGGATGTCTACATCACTTGGGGAGTTAATAATGGCTCCCAGCTTGCAATCGTTCGCAAACTTGGTCAGCCAGCGTCCCTCCATGTTGGCCTGGACATCTGAGAAGTAGATGCCAAACAGAAGAGGACCGAGGACTGATCCCTGTGGGACTCCACTCGTGACTACTCGGCAGTCTGACTTGGAGTCTGCTACTTTCACACTGTGGATTCCATCTGTGAGCCAATTTGTAACCCACCTAGTAATATAGAGGTTGATGCCCAGTTTGGTGAGTCTATCGATAATTCCTGAGTGAGGAATGATATCAAAGGCCTTGGCCAGACCAAGGTAGGCTGTATGAACTTGCCTTGCCCTCGTCCACAGCGCTGGTGACTGACTCAAAGAAGTCAACCAAGTTGAGCAGGCATGAGCTACCCTTCACAAAACCAAATTGCATGGGATCCAGAGTTTGGAAATTCCCTATATCCTTGTTAATTAGGTCCATGATGATGCACTCCATAAACTTACATATCAGACTTGTTAGGCCAATGGGGCGATAATTCCCAGGGTCTGTAGTCGCTCCCCATTTATAGAGAGGGATGACTGCAGAAGTGTGTCATTCTGTAGGGACAAAGCCAGGGGTGAGGCTGTGACTTAACAGGCCACACAGGTGTGGTGCCAGTTCACGTTGTAATTCATGTAGAACACAGCCAGGGATATTGTCGGGTCTCATGGAAGCTGTATTCTTGGCCTTGGACAAAGCAGCTTTAACCCATACTGCAGTAATGCTGGGTGCCTGGCATTCTTCCAGTATTGTGACTGGTCCTTGGGGGGGTGAGAGGGGTAAAGTTGCCACTGAATCTGTCGGCCAGTATGTTGGCAATATCTGTTGGCTCAGTATAGGAGGTACCATTGTGCAGCAACTCACAGCAAATCTGGGTATTGCTGTGGTGATTCCTGTTATAACTGTAGAAGGCTTTGTGGTTGTTTTTAGTGTCTGCCACAATTCTGCCTTCATAGCTAGCTTTAGAGGTTTTGATGAGGGATCTCAACTTTTTGTTGAGGCTGATAAGGGAGTTTTTCCAGTCTTAGGACTTCACCTTTTTCTGCAACAGTTTCTTCCTTCTGTTGCAGAGTTTGTTAATAGCAGGGGACCACCAGTTTGGCTTCCTATTTTTGGAGGAGAGCGTCTTGGTTCTGTTGGGTATGACTAGTTCCATGCATTTATGTACATGTTCGTACAGTGCACTGATGAATGATTCAGCACATTCACCTATTTTCCATTTGCATGGGTGCCGTGAAGTTAGCCACCTCTGTTTTTAGCAGCCCAAAGTCAGCTTTGGAGAAGTTTTACATGGTGGTTACCTTTGCTGGTGGTGTGGGTGAGATGTGGAGTTCCGTGGTAATTAGTTTGTGGTTGGATCTAACCAGGGAGGAATTGACTATTGGTGTTGAGCAATGGTTGCCCATGCTGGTAATAACCAGTTCAAGGATGTTGCTTCCTCTAGTGGGGGTAAGAATGAGGTGGTCCAGTACATTAGAATTAATGAATTCCAGGAAGCGCTAGGCAAGTATATTGGTGCATGAGTAATTTTCCCAGTTGATGGAGGGGTAGTTGAAGTCACTCAGTATGAGAGTGATGGGTTGGACCCTAGTAGTTTCCAGGGTGCTCAGGAACATGGAATGAGAGTCTTGGGACATGGTTGGGGACCTATAGCAGACTAGGACCTGAATTGCCATCTTACCTACTGTTAGTTGTACCTGAAGTATCTCCATTTCATTACGCTGGGCTACTAGTCTGGAGGTGTGCATATCCTTTATGAATATGGAGACGCCACCGCCTTTCAAGCTTTGGTCCATTTTCTGGGGCCGAAAGGTATGGAATGAGTTATAGCCTGGTAGCGCAGGGGTGCTTTCTGCTGCTTTAAGCCAGGTCTCTGTTACAGCACAAATGTCAATGTTGTCCATTTTGAGGAGTGCTTCAAGAGAGTGCATCTTGAGATTTAGACTTCTAGCACTGAGCAGCATGCCCCTCAGATTGCATTTATTTATAGCTGTTACAGTGGTAATTTGGTCTTTGGAACACCGCCTAAAAAAGGCACTATAGGGGTGGCAAAAGCCTTAGCCAGTATCCAGAAACCTGGGGGTGACAGATGCAGGCAATCTCTGGCAAAGCATTGGGGTCTGTCAATCATGTTATCCCAACCAGACAGATACTGGATTCCCTTAGAATGACACCAGAAACTTAGCCAATTGTTGAAGTCAATCATTTTCTGCTTGTCCTGCATTATCATTCTGGGTGATGGTAGGATGCTGCTGAGGGCTAGGGTCATACCTGCCTGGGCCACATAATCTGAGAGCTCCTCCATGTCTCTTTCCATGTAGTCCAGGGAGGTACGTCTCAGGTCATTCATACTCACATGGACAATGACAGAGTCATATTTGTACTTGTTGTGGAGTGACGTGAAACAATGTGTCGGATCCTGGCACCTGACAGACAGCTGACTGTTACCTTCTCCTTATTCAACCTACTGAGTGGGACATCAGTGTGCCTCACTACTGAGTCACCTATGATTAATGTATTGGGCAAGCTATTTTGCCTTAGGGGGCTTAGGTTGAGGGGCACACTGTGTAGGTGAGCTATGTGTCTTGTGATTTGTGCTGTGTTGTGGTGGTTGAGTGTGCTTCTGATATGGAGGTCTCTTCTGTTTTGGTAGATTTCTATTGAGAGCCTCCACAAAGGTGGGTGTGTGGTTTGTGTTTTTATGTAAGAGCTGTGATGGTGGGTGTTCTGGAGGGCTATGTGTTCCATGTGGTGTGGTGCAGGTGTTGACATTCTCCTCTTGACCTGCTATTCTGGTCTTGGCTGGAGAGTGCATGTCTTCCAGTTTGGATATATAAGTGAATCTGTCACAAGTCTGAGTGTTGGGAGATAAGAGGACAGGATTGTCTGTGTACATGAGGCAGTTGCTACACTGCTTCAGAATGCCCAAGTTCACCAGGTTAATTGGAGAAAGCTCAGGGAACTGACCTTTAGACATGCCAGGAGGGATGGTCATTATTAATAAGTAGTGGAGCTGTTTCCTTATAGGACGTTTAGTGCTGTTAGCACTTTTGTGTGCTACAATAATTGCTAAAAGAAGCCAGATGAAGTGCTAAGTGAATAAGCTAGTTAAATGCAAGAGAGAAGAGAACTAGCAAGATCTAAGGGAAAATTGAAGAGCAGAATTTCTGGCACTGGTAATAGTTTACCCCAGCTTAGTGGCCCTGCATGGTGCACAAACCCATGCAAACATGGGCTTTTAAAGCAGAAAGTGGAAAGGGAGCTAGAAACCACTCCTCTTGTGGTAGATAGGCTACCTAGTGCTTACCACTCCCACTGATAAGCTGAGAGGCTTCCCTCCAACACAGAAAGGCCTGGGGAACTCAAAAACTACAATACAGTCCTGAATACAGCAAATCTCTCTGTCTGGACTACTCTAGCAACAGGAAAGGCGGAAAAACAAGTTAGAACTTTTTTTTTTAAATATAACAGTAGCAAACAAGCAAACTGATTTAAACAGATTACCCAATTAACCAATAAAAAAGCTCAAAACTAAGCCCTGTTCCAGCAGTCTTCAATCAGACAAGTTCTGAATCTAGTCTATGCTACAAAAAACAAGGTGCACCTGTTTCAGAAAAAAAAACAGTTCAAATAAGCAGGCACAATAAGCCTTTAACTAGAAATTCCCAGCTCAGACGGGCAGAATCTACCCTCTCCTTCCACAAGAGTGCAGACCACAAACCTTCTTAATGTAAAACAACTGGTCTGAAGCCCAAGTCCTTTTTTTTTTTTTTTTTTTTTTTTTTTTTTTTTTTTTTTTTTTTTTTTTTTTTTTTTTTTTTTTTTTTTTTTTTTTTTTTTTTTTTTTTTTTTTTTTTTTTTTTTTTTTTTTTTTTTTTTTTTTTTTTTTTTTTTTTTTTTTTTTTTTTTTTTTTTTTTTTTTTTTTTTTTTTTTTTTTTTTTTTTTTTTTTTTTTTTTTTTTTTTTTTTTTTTTTTTTTTTTTTTTTTTTTTTTTTTTTTTTTTTTTTTTTTTTTTTTTTTTTTTTTTTTTTTTTTTTTTTTTTTTTTTTTTTTTTTTTTTTTTTTTTTTTTTTTTTTTTTTTTTTTTTTTTTTTTTTTTTTTTTTTTTTTTTTTTTTTTTTTTTTTTTTTAAAAAAAAAAAAAAAAAAAAAAAAAAAAAAAAAAAAAAAAAAAAAAAAAAAAAAAAAAAAAAAAAAAAAAAAAAAAAAAAAAAAAAAAAAAAAAAAAAAAAAAAAAAAAAAAAAAAAAAAAAAAAAAAAAAAAAAAAAAAAAAAAAAAAAAAAAAAAAAAAAAAAAAAAAAAAAAAAAAAAAAAAAAAAAAAAAAAAAAAAAAAAAAAAAAAAAAAAAAAAAAAAAAAAAAAAAAAAAAAAAAAAAAAAAAAAAAAAAAAAAAAAAAAAAAAAAAAAAAAAAAAAAAAAAAAAAAAAAAAAAAAAAAAAAAAAAAAAAAAAAAAAAAAAAAAAAAAAAAAAAAAAAAAAAAAAAAAAAAAAAAAAAAAAAAAAAAAAAAAAAAAAAAAAAAAAAAAGGCTGCATATTACCAATCCTGCATAGCTCCTCACGCCACTGTGGAGGTCAGTCAAGAACAAGGCAATGCCCTCCTCAATTAGGTAAATGCCATCCCTTCTGAACAGGTGAACATCTGTGGTGATGCTGTCGTGACAAGACTGTAGATCCACCGACCCTGAGCATCAAGCCATGCATGAACCCATTCTGTAAACGTCTGGCCTTGTGCGCTGCCCATTCACTGTTTGCTGTTTTCCACATCTGTCGAGGAATTATGTCAGAATGCACAAAATGACAACATGGCCACCATGACTGCAGGTGTTCAAATATTGCTCTGATTTGAAACTGTAGCCTTCCGAGTGGTTGACTGATGACATCATTCCCTCCAATGTGCAGCACAAGGACATCGAGCTCAGAGTAGATGGAACACTTCTCTTCCAACAACTGCAGTACTCCAATCCAATGCATACCAATCCTTGCAATCCAGTATACCTTCACACTGGATGTGGGGAAGCTCAAGTTGTCCTGGTTTTCAGTTATGGAGGCATGGCTGGCAGCCCAGTGAATGTAGGAATGGCCACATAACCACACTCTCACGTGTCATTCTCCTGCTAGTGAAGCCATGTCAGTATCAGAAGGTGGATGAACCTACACAGGAAAGAAAATGCAAACAGCTTACTACTGATGTTTGACAGATCTATTGAAAGAGTACATATATATGTATATCATAATGTATTACCAGGTTAGACCATCCAAATCTTCACTCCTATCCACAGGGGCATTATTCTTTTCATAAGGTACATAAGTGGTGATGACACTGCAGAGGTACATACCTACCACCCGAGAAAATGCAAAATTACACACAATGACTGATAAGGGGGTATAGAAAAACATAAAAAGCAGGGTAAGGTCCGCCATTCCACTAATATGCCTAGGACAGGCATGGGACTTCAGGCCGTGGGCGTCTGAAGTGTCCCATACCTGTGATGGCTACCCATTCAGACTGCTGGTAGCAGCAATGACTCCTGATTGCATGCAGTGCCAGCACTCTGCCTTACCTCTGCCTTTTCCATTTACATGTGTCCTTTTGGCAATGGTCATAAGGACTCAAAGGGGGGAGCTAATGTAAAGGGTCTTGCCCTGACCTACATACATTTACTACACCTGAAGGGAGGGAAACTGAGTGGAGAGCTCATCCAATACAACATGTGAAAAGACTAAGGCTGCCCCAGGCTTTGTCTTTTTGCGTGTGTCCTTTCCCGGAGGGAAAAGTACAGTTTTGTACCTACCATAAATGTAGATGTTCGAGCGCTAATACAGCTGCAGTCATAACAGATGGGTTCTCCTGCCGTCAGGTGGGTCCTCGGTCGGCCGAATTCCAAAGTCTAGGTCCTGCGTCGGTTGTCGTCGCTTCTTCCCTGACATCAGTGCGACAGGGGTATAAAATAACCAGCCGACGCCATTTTCTTCAGTTTTTCTTGCCCCAGATGTCAGGTGCCCCCAGACGGAAGGCAATACATAAATTTGTGTAATAAAGCAATGCCATATAATCAAAATACAGTAGTGCAAGCAAATACACCATAAATGAATACCCCAATCAGGTTGTATGAAGAGGTGTTAGCCAATAGGCCTGTCCCAAGTGGGGAAGGAGGGAGGGAAACCTGGACTGCAGCTGTATTACCACTCGAACATCTACATTTATGGTAGGTACAAAACTGTACTATGTTCATCGTGCATACAGCTGCAGTCATAACAGATGGGTAGAATTCCAAAGCTAAGAAAGGGGTGGTAGGCACTAGGTGGAACTAGGAGGAGCCAGGATGCCCTGCAAGACTGCAGTGGCAAAGCCTGCTCTAGATTTGGAGTATAATGGAATGTGGTAGTGCTTGGAGAAGGTATGCACAGAACTCCAAGTGGCTGCTTCCAAAATATCTTTGGTAGGAACTCCTCTGAGGAAAGCTGCAGAGGTAGCTGTGGCCCTTGTGGAGTGAGATCTGATGCCTGCAGGTACAGTTTTGCCATGAAAAGAATAACAAAAGCGTATGCAGTGGGCTATCCATTTTGAGATTGTCTGTTTGGAAATTGGCTTCCCTTGAGCTCCTATAGCATAGGACACAAAGAGCTGTTCTGATTTTCTGAAAGGCTTTGTTCTGTCCAAATAATAATGCAGTTGTCTGTGGATGTCCAATGAATGTAGTAAAATCTCCCCTTTGTTTTGAGGATTAGGATAAAAGGTAGGTAAGTGTATAGCCTGATTCAAAGCTACCCTGGATACCACTTTTGGCATAAAGGATGGGTTGGTTCATAAGGAAACTCTGTCCTGATGGAAGATGATAAAAGGCTGCACAGCCATGAGGGCTTGTAGTTCCGATACCCTACGAGCTGAGGTAATAGCCAGAAGGACAGCTGTTTTCCAGGACAAATATTGCAAATCTGTTGAGGCAGCTGGCTCAAAAGGAGGCAAGGTCAGCTTTTCTAGAATGAAATTGAGGTCCCAAGCAGGTATTGGTTGTTTCCTTGGGGGTTTTATATTCTTAGCCCCTCTGAGGAACTGTCTTAAGAGGGGGTGAGAGAATAAAGGTGGATCAGTGCTGTATTGTGCAGAAATGGCTGAGGCATGGATTTTGATGGAGGAAAATGAAAGTCCACTGCTTAGCAGCTCAGTTAGATACTGTAATATTTGGGGTAAATTCAGTTTTCCGGGATTCTGGCCCTTTTTCTCATTCCAGGCACAAAACCGTTTCCATTTTGCGGAGTAAGCTTTTCTGGTAGACGGCCTTCTGGCCTCCAAAATGACATCCTGCACCTCCTTGGAGAGTAGGGTCTGTTGTGATGTTAAGGAATCTTCCATGCGGCCAGATTGAGTGTTTTCAGCTGACTGTGAAGAGTTTTGAAGCTGTGCTGAGTCAGAAGAAGAGGCATCAGAGGCAGGGTCCATGGTGGGGAATGTGTCAGGCTCTGCAGGAGTGGGTACCAGTGTTGTCTTGGCCAGTCTGGAGCAATGAGAATCATCTTTGGTCTGTCTGCTCTGGTTTTTAATAGAACTTTGGGCAGCAGAGGAAGAGGTGGGAAGGCATAAACTGTCATTGTTGTCCAACTGAAAGAGAGAGCGTCCACTCTCCAGACCTTTGAATGAAAAATCCTTGAGCAGAATTTTGTCAATTGGTTATTTTTGTGGGAGGCAAAGAGATCTATGTCTGGCCTTCCCCATGCTTGAATTATCTCTGTAAAAACTTGAGGATGCAACTTCCATTCGTGTGGATCTGTCATATTTCTGCTTAGGTTGTCTGCCAGCGTGTTTTCCTTGCCTGGCAAGTACTGTGCTTGAAGTTCGATTTGTAAGTCCAGAGCCATGTTCCAAAGTGACATGGCCAGCCTGCATAGGGGGTATGAATGGGTTCCTCCCTGTTTGTTTATGTACCACATTACTGTGGTGTTGTCTGTCCTTATCAATAGTTGACCTGGATGCAGAAGGTCTTTGAAAGCTATAATAGCATTTATTACTGCTAGCATTTCCTTTTGATTGATGTGAAGGTGCTTTTCTTTTTAGGACCATTTGCCCTGAATGCACCGATCTGTCATGGGCGCCCCCCAGGCATAGTCCAAGGCATCTGTTGTGATGACTTGATTTGCTTGAGGCTTGCTGAATGGGAGATCTCTGTTTGTTTGGCATGCTTGAGCCCACCACAGAAATTCCTTTTGAAGACATGGAATTAGTGGTATTATTGTTTCCAAACTGTGGCTGTGTTGAGACCATAGGTTTTTCAGGTACCATTGAAGTTTCCTCATATGCAGCTTTGCACATGGGATTAAGTAGGATGCAAGATGCCATGAATCCCAGAGCCTGCAGGATTTTCCTTGCAGTCAGCCTGGTGAAATTTGCTAGTGTTCTGAAGTATTGAATTAGTTGCCCCTGCTTCTCTGGTGTGAGGTAGGCCATCTGGGTGTTTGTGTCCAAGTTGGCACCCAGGAAAATTATTTTCCGAGAGGGTATTAGCCTTGATTTCTTTTTGTTGACTGTGTATCCCAGAGAATTCAACAACATTATTACATAAGCCAGATGTTTCAGAAGTATGTGCTTGCTGTCTGCTTGGATCAGGCAGTCGTCCAAATAGGGGTATATTTGTATCCCTTGAAGTCTGCAGTAGGCAATTACTGATGCCAGGCATTTCGTGAATACTCTGGGTGCAGTAGATAAGCCAAAGGGCAATGCAGAGAATTGATAATGGGTTGAACCTGCAAGAAATCTGAGGTATCTTCTGCAATTTTGTCTGATTGGGACAGGCAGGTATGCCTCCTTGAGGTCCAATGTTACCAGCCAAGACTCCTTAACCAGCATGGGAAGAAGCTGCTGTAAAGTGAGCATCTTGAATTTTGGTACAAGTAAAAATGTGTTTAGGATGGATAGGTCCAAAATAGGTCTCCAATCTTTTCCCTTCCTTGGTACCAGGAATAGTCTGGAATAAAAACCTTGACCTTGTTCGTGAGTAGGTACCTCTTGAATAGCTTTCATGTCCATGAGATCTGAAATTTGTCTTTGTGCCTCTGCCCTTTGATTGTGTGGCAGGTTTGGCATGCCTCTCATTTTTGGAAAGGTGTGAAAATGGAATCTGTAACCTCTGTTTATAATGTCCAGGATCCATTTGTCTTTTGTGACAATATTCCAATTTTTTGAAAATAATGCCAGTTTTCCACCTAAGGGTGCTGCCATTTGAGCCTTGCTTGGCATGCAAAGGGGAGAGTCATTTGGGCTTGCTTTCTGAATGGCTGTGAACTATCCTCACCACCTCTTTGTGTAGGAGTTTGCCATTGTCTGCCTCTAAACGATCCTTGAGATTGCCCTCTGCCCCTCGGGCGCCTGTATCTACCTCTTTGGGGTCTGTCCATGGCTGGAAAGGACCAATTTTTTGGAAGGCCAATTTCTACTGAAACGTGGAGATTGTACCTGTAGAAAATCTTTCACTGTTTGCATTGATTTAGCCTTTTCCTCCATTTTCTTTAATACCTCCTCAGCATTAGCACCAAATAATACATCCTTTTGAAGAGGGGCATCTAGTAATTTAGCTTTGACATAATCTGGTAAGGTTTGTTCCTTGAGCCAGGCATGTCTATGTATCACTGATCCTGTAATAGCAGCTCTACATGAGGCCTCTAGAGCATCAAAACCACATTGCAAGGTATGTTTACCCACTTGTTCTGCACTATGCATCAAATCCTGCAACTCTTTCAAGTCTGGTTGTTCAGGTTGTGACATATTACTTCTCAATTGTGATAACAGAAACTGTTGGTACTTTAGCATATGGAACTGGCAGTTTAATGCCCTCATGGTCAAGGTGGCCGAGGTATATATCTTTTTTCCCCACCTTTCTAAGGATCTGGAATCTCTCTCGGAAGGTAATGGATTTTTAGCAGTGGAGGCCTTAATTCCCTTGGGGCCCTGTGAGACAGTTTCTGGGTCAGCCGCATGGCTTTTGTATAGAAATTGGTGTGAGTCAGGAACCCGGTAGTACCTGTCAGGCTTGACTGGGGCTGGAGGTAAAGAACTGGGTTAAGGCAGGCCTCTGAGTACACATCATCTAGTATGTCCAAGACAGGAGGTATAGCCAGAGGCCTGTGCTGAGGTAGCAAGAGAAACTCCCTAAGCCTTTTCTTGGAATCTGAGTACTCTTGGCCTTTCCAGTGGAAGTGTTCCCTTAAGGTATGCAAGGTTTCCCCAAATGAGTAATCCTCTGGAGGGGATACAGAGGGAATGGACTCCTCTGCATCAGAATCTTCAAAAGGGGAGTACGAATGTTCCTGTTCATCAGAGTGCTCTGATATAATGGAGGCCTGGTCAGAGGAGGGGGATTCTTCCTCCACTCTAGGCCTTTTGTCCTGGGGGGGGGGGTTGAGAACCCCTGATAAGAGTAATTAAATCCTCAGCCATTTTAAGCATCTGTTTTTTAGGCATGGGGCCTAGAGATGGGCCCTGTGTAGCTTGTCCCTTAGAATGCACGGCTGCTTTAGACTTAGTGAAAGCCTTGATGGAAAAAGAAGAGGAAGGTCTGAAGACACCTTGAGAGGAGGCAGACCTGTCTACATTTTGAGATTCACCACCAAGAGTGGCTTCGGTATCTGTAGTCGGGGTGTGGGCCGAGGAGCCTGCGACCTCGGGTACAGAAGACACCGCCAATGAAGTGTCGTCGGTAGTCAGGGGCTGCGTAGGCACCTCGCTGAGAACCGGACCACCTGTAGTCGGCTTTGGCGTGGTGTCGGTAGAGGCCGCGGACCTCGTGTGTTGGTCCTTATCTTTGCGCTTTTTAGACAAAACTGGAGTCGGAGTATCCGACGACATAATATAGTTAAATTTTTTGCCAAAATAATGCTGGGCAAACTCCCCCCAATGCTTAATGGTGCGTTTGTTGAATGTAGCACAAACACGACAGACCGAGATGTCGTGGTCTGGGCCTAAACAAGGAATACAGAAGGAATGAAAATCCTTATGCGGTATTTGCTTCCCACATGAAATACAATTATTTACTTTGTCTGACATCGGTCTGAGGCAAGAAAAGTTTCCCCAACGGGGTACTTAGCTTTCAAGAAGACTTCGGTTGCAAAATTTTCGTAATTTCAGGAGCTGGCCGACCGGCACTTGCGAACTGCTTCTGCTTCGGGCACCGCACGGCAAGAAAGACTGAAGAAAATGGCGTCGGCTGGTTCTTTTATACCCCTGTCACACTGACGTCAGGGAAGAAGCGACGACAACCGACGCCGGACCTAGACTTTGGAATTCGGCCGACCGAGGACCCGCCTGACGGCAGGAAAACCCACCTGTTATGACTGCAGCTGTATGCACGATGAACATCACTGCATCACAGTGACAGCCCTGAGGCCATGCTTACCTAGGACAGCAGCACTACGGGACTGAGCTGAAGAGTCTCCAAGTTCTCAACTGCAATCCAAGTCGATCACAAGATCCATGGTGGCTGAGTATGCCCCCCGTGATGCACCCACCAACACAAGAGCAGTTGGCACAAATCTCTGAAGAGGAACCTTCCTGGCCTTGGTGCATAAGGGCTCGGCCAGTAACTGACAAGGGGGCACAGAAAGGGCACATGTAAATCCCCCTCTAAATGAACTACAGACAATGTATGCACAGAAAGGGAACATGTAAATCCCCTCTAAAGGAACTACAGACAATGTATGCAGATGCATCACCCTGTCTCACAAGAGAGGCCACTGCCATACCGATATTCGTGTGTATATGTAGTATATGTATGCATGTGCAAGTACATTATGTACATACATATATATTGATATACACACATATATGCACACACACACACACATATATATATATATATATATATATATATATAAGAAAACACATAAGGGGTGTTGGAGGATAGCTAGTTGAAGAATGAGGGGGTGGCTTGCAATGACTACAAGCAGAGAAAAACACAACCTGGCTTGTGCATTCAACAAAGTGTTAACGACTTCTACTTATGTAAATAACAGTGACAGTAGCTGAGACTTTTACCAGAAAATTGATAATGACTCACTGCTATATATTAACTGCACTTACTGCTAATGTGATAATGACCTTCCTTTCAGTACTGCAAAGTTATACATGCTCAGACAAAGGTGATAATTGCTGCACATAACCTGTTGACTAGGCATTCATTATATTACCTCATTATATCACCTTGTGCAGCTGTTATGTAATACAGACTCATTATCAGTATGGAGAACACCTGAGTAATTCAGTAAAACAGTATAACACTTAAATATTACCAAGCCCTTCCACCCACCTAAATTCCACACATGACTGACAAAGCCAGGAAAAATGCACAGAAAATATGGTAGCTCCATGCTGGCAGTAATCAACAAGTGATAACCTTTATCTCACTCATGCAACTACTAATCACAAATAGAATAATACAAGCAGAAGTGATTTCTCGTCTGCTTATTTTACATTATACTATTAATTAGTCACTGGTGCATCTGGTGTCTCACAGTTGGCATATTACACTATAATTACATTTCTATGCTGTATTTTAAGTAATGTAACCATATGTAATTTTCAGACTTAATTTCTATGTTTCCCCAGTAACCGATCCAGTTGTTTGCATTGTGTATGCACAAGCACCAAAAGGACACAATAAACTATTTTGCCCAGCAGTCACTTCAGCAGTCAGACCATGTATGCACAAGCACTTCCCTGATACACAATGAATTATTTCCCCAAGCAACATCCACATTACTATGTCCAAGTATACATACACCTAAATGAAATGTTTCCCCTAAACAACCCTTCAGTAACATGTTCTAATATGTGCAACCACCTGCATGAACACTTCATCCAAGCAACACCTGCAGTAGAATGTTGAGGTATGCACAATCACCAAAATTAAACACTTCCCAAACAAAACGTGTGTAACATTTCTGAGTATGTACAACCAACAAAATGAAGCATTCACCCAAGCGAGCCCTTCAATGTAATGTATGCACAGGCACCAGAATGAAAGATTTCCCCGAAACAACTGGACATAGCAAAACCTACCCAAAGGAATTTACAGGTGTTACTGCTCAATGCCAGGAGTCTAAACAAGAAATTCTATTCCCTTCAGGCTCTTCTCACCCTTGAGAATGTGGACATGTGTGCAGTTATTGAGACATGCTTTAAAGCCATTTAGATCATGCTGGCAGTGCAGGACTACAATGCCTTCTGTACATTCAGGACAGATAATACACAATCAGGGACCAAAGGTTGGGGTATCTCAAATCAATAAACAACAAACTTACCTCAAGACTGGTAAACTGGACGACTTGCTTGAACTTCTCCATGTCCAGATTTCCAAAGGCAAACTCCAGCACAATATCCTTTCAAGCTATACAGGTCACCCTTTTATGACCCACAAAATGCATAACTCACACTTGGACTTATTGGAGGACCTCACCATACAACCCAATACCATATTTATAGGCAACTTCAACTACCCCACCCCCAAAACTGGAATACTTACACAACAGCAAACTTACAAGCCCAGAGATTGCCAGATTTAATAAATACGAACACCTTGGACCAGACACTGCATACACCCACTAGGGGTAAAACTCAAACTTGACCCAATACTTACAAACATGGAAGAACACTGTCCCTACCAGAAATAAGCTCAGAACCCAAAAAACACACACAGTTGTGGAATCATAGCAGGTTGTACAAAAAAGAAAAGACAGAAAGTCATAGCCAGGATTAGAAAGTGCTATGCCCAGTTATGATAAAAACACTCATCAACCTGAACAAGCAACTAAGGGGCAATTAAGTCTACTAAAGCCAAATTTGAGGTAAACACAGCCTCCCAGGCAAAGGAACACCATAAAGTTTTCTTTAGCTATATGCAAAATCTCAAAGGCAGCATATAGCAGTGTGCAGAACTGATTATAAATGGAGCCACCTACACAAAATGGGAAATGTAGCAAATCTGCTGGCAGACAAATTCAGTTCAATTTTTCCATTTGTGTCATGTGAATGGAGAACTGCAATGGCCATTACTCTCATAGGTGTTGGTCACCGTCAGCCCCAGAGTATTACAGATACACATTCATGACTAGTGTCATACACAAAGCCACAGAAAGAATCACCATGGAAATGATTAAAAAGGACATAGAAGACCATCTCCACAGACCGGCCAGTCACTAGCAAGAGTCCCTCAGGGCTCTGTACTGGGTTTACACCTTTTTGCCACCTATTCCTTGGAAGTCAAGGCCAATATCAAGGAAATCAGGCTGACCAAATGTGCAGACGACTGCAAACCAGGAGCAGTCACAGAATCCCCACAAAGAAACTAACATCTTACAGAAAGGACTAACAGACAAATTACCAGTGCTAAAGCCACAGTTTAAAACACACACACACACACACACACACACACACACACACACACACACACACACACACACAAAAAGCATAATAATCTTTGGAAAGTCAGATACCCTTGGAAATTACCCAATCGATATCACACCCCTAACATGGAGCTTTTGTGTATCCGCAAAACAAAATGAATTACAGGGTTTAACTTTCCTTGTGAGATAAATGACAGGTTGGACAGACACTGACAATATTTCATTTTAGAATGCACCAATTCATGACCACTACTAGCAATGGATGGGGGTCAACTAAGTATCAGGCTACAGCAATTCAGTGCAGTTCTGAGTGGCAGCAGTATGTGCCATTAACTCTCTAAAGGGTTTGCTTCGCATAGATTATTGCAGATGATGTGGTCTAAAATAAAACATTGCCAAGTATGCACCATTCATATTTTCTACAGTACTGTGTGCTCTTTTGAGTGGTGGGATGGTTCTTGAGTGAGATAGTTGTGTGTGTGCCTGTTATATAAAAGTGGATATGGTTTGGCATCTTGTGTTTCCTGTGATCACTCGCCTTGCATTGCTCTGCTGTCTTTGCAAGCCAGAGGGAAACAGGGCATATTCAACTTGTTTTTTTTAAATTAAATATGGGGTACTACTTCACTGTATGGCTAGGTGGAGTTGCATATTTTTATTTTCAGTCCATATCTGATTGATACCACCAGTTCTACATGGCATCATTCAAGTGGTACCACTAAGATGTTTATATTTCCTACATAACCAATGAATGCTTTGGTTTGACTTTGGATGGTTTGTTTTTGATTAATAACTGCAGATTTCTTTAAATGGGCATAAATATGACTGCACAGTTTGTTACGGAAGAGGCGTAACGATATTCCACAATTCGCCCCCATAAGACAGTGCGGTCTAAACTAAAATATCACCAAGAAGGGTATGTCTCACAAAATAACCCATTCATAGCTCTCGACTGTCCATATTTTTGCATTGCATTTTTGGCGTATTTCTCATAACGTTTGTGATTCTCTGGCAAATCAGCGAGGACTGAAATTACTACAGAATGACACACATTTATGTTTCAGACTTCATAGCCTTCGTTAAATGCACGTTAACACAAATCACATAATTCTAGCACCTTTCTAAGTTTATATTAGCAATACTTAAAATCCGTCCCTATTTTTGTAGGTTTTGTACATGTATTCATTTGAGCTGTATTTATCATCAGCTACTCGCTGTACAGGTTATACTGTACGTTTGCTGCTGTACATCTCACGGTTTATTATACTATAATAAACAATTGGGAGAAAATGGGGTGGACTGAACTTTAATGATTAACAGCTACAATTACGGACTTTTACTTCTGAAAAAATGCACTTTTAATCTCTTATTTCATTAATGATGTCACCGACACTGACCTACACTGACTTATTTCGTCAACCTTTAAAGCTAAAAATACTAATGTTTTACAAAAAGGTGTCCCCACATATACAGATAAGATGTTCAAAGGAATACTTCACTGTGGCTATGCTGATCCGATGTTACTGTTGGGGGTGGGGGTGTGATGCAAGTGGTGGCTTGGATTGTAAGAATCCGATTGCCTGCCACCACATGCTTTATCAAAAACTTTTAAACAGGATTTTCTAAAATATCTTTAATGTGACCTTAATGTAAAAACACGCTGAATGGTAACTATATAAGGTAATTTACACATTCAGTTACCATTTCAGCGTGTTTCACATTAAGTTCAGCTACAAATTGGGATGCCAGTTTCTCACACTTGTGGAAGGCACTCGGGGGTAACAGCTTCAAATTACTGTCTTCTCATGGCGCTCTCGGTGTTAAGCACAGAAGCGCCATGAGAAGGTACTCGGGGTTAATGAGTTAATCAGGCTAACAAGCAGTAATAAATACAGCAGAATAAATGCAATTGAGTAATTTTAAGTACAGGCAGCAAAAGAAAAATAAAGTAGTAAAGTAGAAAGAAACACAATACAGTAAAAGCAATGAATAAAGTGCAATTTTTTTTTGGTTAAGTGGGAAGGGATGAAACATGATAATTTAACATTGATAAACTAAGGGGGTGGGCCTTCCCAAATGATCTCTCTCTACTCAGTAGAATAAGCTGATGAGATGGGACTGGGAGGAGTGTCCACAATGAGATTTATAGTAGGGGTGGGCAGCTCAAAAGCCACCAAATTTAAGAACACGACAAGGACTGTGCGGGTGGGAAACTCTTAAAACTGCAACATTACAGAAAACTTAAAACAAAACAAATTTAATACTAGAATAAGATACAAAATAGAAGTGATCAAACCTTAAATAAAGAGCTTCAAATCAAAATTAAATGCAGAGACGACTGATACTCAGAGCAACGCAAACCACACAAACACTTCAGATAACTACAGATATTTCTAAATAAAATAGCAATGCTGTCTCTCAGCTCCTCCCACTAATTAACTGATGTTATTCACAGTTTGCAAAGGAATTCTTAGTAACTTTTTTTAACTGACCCTAGCCAAGAACTCTTAAAACTCCAACAGAACAGAAAACTTAAAACAAATGTAACACTAGAATAAGATACAAAATAGAAATGATCAAACCTTAAATAAAGAGCTTCAAATCAAAATTAAATGCAGAGATGAGTGATACTCAGAGCAATGCAGACCAAAAAAACATTAATTTTGCATCTGGCCAGTGGAGGACTAAGCTTAGCTCTGTGCTGTTTTCAAACCATAGGCTCCTTACACAATTTTAGGGCCATGCATACATGTATAAGTCCTTTCATTCACCACCCTGATTGTATTAAAGTATACGTCTTATATAATACAGCACACTTGTTAGAGTGTGTTTTAAATTTGTTTTAAACATTTTTCCAGTAAGCAATAAAACAAAATTTGTAAACCAGTAATGACAAAACTGCCCAATTCAGGACATTTCCATCATAAAAGTCTACCCAAACTTCTGTCATTACAATTCACCAATATTAGTAAATATACACAATCTCTGCAGAAGTAAAAGTCATCTAAATAATTCCACATTAAAGGGATCTGTAACTAATGAAGAGGTTGCTACTAGCAAATAACTTTATATTTCATTGTTTTATCGACAAATAAAGTGCCGTTTGCCCTTGAAGAATTGCCTATGTTACATTAAAAAAAAAATGATAAGCTAGTAATATTGCAATAGAGAATGGATGGTAAACTGATAACAGGTTCTTAGTTACTAGATAACTCCTCCAAAAGTGTACATTCACAGAACTGCAGCATCAACTCCCTTTAAAAGTACAACACAGTACAGTATCAACAATCCATCTGCATACTGTGGGAGTAGAACCCATAGCCTTCATCATCAAAAGTAGGTATATTACCTGTTGTGCTACTAACAGTGCAAACAGACTTGGCATAATCAGCACTAAACTTCTCTTCCCCTGAAGCTCTCAGCTCCTTGTAAAATCCACTTGTTACTCAAATAAATCTCTCAACTTTGCAGCACAAGAAATCTGGAGAAAGCCAAAATGTATTGGGGGGGGGGGGCAAAAAACAGGGATACATTTTAAACATTGCTTGTATAATCAAAGTGTTTTCTATTACCATGTGTTTCCTGAAAGATAGGAAAACTGAACCTTAAAGGGCTACCATTATTTAGTGAATTCAGTTTTCACTGATTTGCCAGAAAATCACAAATTTTAAGAGGGACAGACCAACATATTAGCCAAATATTCTGTGAAAATCTGGACATTTGAAAGCTATGGACTCAACTCATTGAATCACAAGTGGTAGTGTGGGTACAGAATCCAAGCTCATGTTTCTTGTACGCAAGGTACAGGGTTTGAGTCTGAGTAACACTAACCACCCACCAGGTATACCTAAATTGGGCATTTTACACACACACACACACACACACACACACACACACACACACACACACACACACACACACACACACACACACACCATAAAAAGCAACAACCCCTCCACACACAATCAGCATAAAAAGCAACAACCCCCCCATGCAATCAGCATAAAAAGCAACAACCCTCCCCACACACAATCAGCATAAAAACACCATCTCCCCAGCAAAAACACAAAACAGCAGCATAAAAGCAACAACCCCCTCCACACACAAAATCAGCATAAAAAGCAACATCTCCCCAGCAAAAGCACAAAACAGCAGCATAAACGCAACAACCCCCTCCCCCAGCAAAAACACTCAGGAAACAACTAATGTGATTGAAAACTCTCCTTACCTGGAAGCAGCAAAAACACTTGGGCAATCAGGCAGCATAGTTGAACAGAAAACTAATGTGATCAAGCAAATGTGAGCAGAAAACTAATGTAATCAAGCAAACTCTGCTTAAAGCTCTACATGTACTGTAACGCATTTTAAAATTGCACAGGAGGCAGGAATGCAAGCACGCACAGATATACAGGACCATAGAAGATGCTGCCACCATGGTCTTCCAGCTGTAGAAGTGGGGGCACTCCTCCCCCCTCACTCTGTGGCTCTGCACCCTTGCTCCAGGGTTTGTGTTATTGTATAAATAATGCCCTTTTAGGTGCAGATGCCCTTCAAACTTCCCTGGCCAGACATTATTTACACAATAACACAGACACTGATGGCCATTTTTGCTTGCTTAAAAGAAGCATAAAACAATGAAGGATGCCATAGTTTGTTTTCATATTAATACAGCAATCATTTGGACAAATGTGTGATGCACTTATAAGTGCTGCTGTCTATAATGGATCCATGGTTTGATTATGACCACCACACAGTAATGGTACACTAAAATTTTTAAAACAAAGGAATTCCAGATGTACTGTGATCTGAACTTCAAAAATAAGTCCTGCAAAATAAGGAGTGTATTCATCCATTGTATTAGAATTGTTTTTATGATTGGATGTTGAAACAAAGGTCCAGCTATTTCTATGTATGTACCTTACATCGAGACAAATTATCTTATAAGAAGCATGCATATGTGAGCAGGGTTTCATCCTTCTTTGTAAACTCACCGTTACATATTTTAAGTGCTGTAATCTGCTGTTTATGTGGGTGAACTACATTTTTTCAGCATGGTGTGTTGCACTGTCAGGTCTCATATTTCCAATAGAAAGCCAGTTTAAGTGTTCAAGCTATAGAGTCACCTCCAAAGTCACTCAAATGTACTCCCTTTCTCTGTCTCTCTTTCTCAATTAAAATCTGCTTTTGTTTTTATATCACCTCAGTGGGTTGATTCTGCTTTCATCTTTACATCAGTCAATTCAGGTTGGTACTCACCAGTGTAGACAATGCAACAGAGGTCCTATACTGACTTTTTTTTTGGTTACCCTTGCTGCTACGGAGGTGGAAGGGAGTTACAACCTGGCATCATTACTCTTTTCTTGGTCAGATGCATTTTCCTAAAATATCCCAAGGACCTGTGAAAGGACTATGTGCAAATGGTGAGGTGAGAATAGGCTGTTCTGAGTAGCCATAATCTGAGCTGCCTTTCATTAGATATATCCCTGCAATTCCGTGTTTTTTTTTTTGTCCAATACAAGCTAGATCGACTGTGTAGGGGAGGTGGGAGTACTAGTGTGAACTGTTCTAGATACAAAGCAGTTATTAGACAGCCATGTGCTTTTTAGAACTTCTTTTCTTTATTAGTACTTTTAACAAACTCCCTTTGATAGAGTGACGAGGCATAGAACCTGTTCTAAGAAGCTACTCTCAGAATTCCAGCACTCACACATCAAGACCTTGCAAAACAGACAAGGCAAGGAATAAGAGGGTTGTGGGGTGCATGCTCCTTCTGATGCGGATGGTTTTGGTTATTTGCTTGACAGAGCAGCATGGTTACATGTTGATCAGACATTCCTTGACTAGTACTAATCTATCTCCTAAGAATAATAGCTCTGATTTAGGCATCCTTCCCTCTGACAGTAGGTATAAGATAGGAAGATGTTCTACAGTTGATAGTATTCTGTTGGCCATACAATATTTTCAGCTCTCTTGATACAACTCTTTGACATCGGTCTTGTTTAAAAACTTGTATTCTGCATAGCTGCTCTCATCCCACTTTAATATTTTCTGATTCTTTTGCGTATCTGCAGTCCCAGTCTTTTTTTTTTTTTTTTTTTTTTTTTGTTTTAATGGCAGTCTGAGCAATTGGTGAATAGGACACATCTGTTAGATGGGACAGACTGCAGAGAATAAATATCTGAACAATGGGACATCTATCTCATAGTCCAGAGTATTTTCCATCTCATCTAGTGATAACGATGCAGTGTTTTCTATGCTATCATTTGCAGATCATTGCACTGCCAGGGTACTAATTGGAATGCCTCAACACAAGTATATCACATCTGTTGTGCACAGCTTACAGTGTTTTCCAACTCGCTTCCGAATCAGAATAATCCAAAGCAAGGCAACTGTTCAGTCCAGGAATAATAACCAAAGCCACGCTAGAATAGAATACTGAAATTTAATGACCATAAACAAAGAATTTAGCGCTTTTGTAAAAAAACTTCACCAGAATCATACACTTCTAACTCCCACACATAAATACCCCACCCATAATCACACATCCAATAAAATTTCCCAATTAATTAAACACTTGAATTCACACAAATAGATATTTCAAAGCATGAAATGAACATAAAAATAAATATCAGATATTCATATGATACATGATCAAATATCAAAACACAATATAAAATAAAAATTTTATATCAAAATACCAAAAAATGTGCATTTAAACCCCACAATATGACAAACACCACTAAAAATATATGAATCTGAAAACTTACATTACCTAGCTGTTGACATTAATGTGGAATGTCTCAACACAAGTATATCACATCTGCTGTGCATAGCTTACAGTGTTTTCAAACTCACTTTAGAATCACCTGTGCAAGATACTGCTATCAATGTATTCTTCCATTTATGACTTGAATCCTTACTTTAATCAGCTGGTCATATACTCCTGGCCAAGCTTGCACTTTGCGTTGCAGGGGTTGCTGGTGGTTCATCTCATCTTTTCCGCTGTCTGCACCTTTGATTTTTTTTTTATTCTCTTCGCCCGTGAAACCTACTACCTTAATCGCTTTGGGGGCCTTCAATAGGGAAGAATGACTGTTGTACTTTAATCCAATCAGTGCCAAACTCTTTTACTTTAATCCAGTCAGTGCCAAAATCTTAACTTGTATCTATTTTATGATTATTTTATTTGCTTTATCTTTGTATGTTAATTTGTTTATTTTCTGCAAACGTTATTCTAAAAGCAGCTTAATACACTTGAAGCTGATATTATCATCTGTTGACAAGCAACTAGACTACTTGGTTTATCGAGTTTTGATAATTAAATTGAGTAGGGGAATTATAATCTAAATTAATCCAGACTGCACCTGCAGTACCAGTTTGACTGACATGCTAGAGCAGCTTAATGTTTATGTCTCCAGTGGGTTAAGTTATTATTAATACTCAAAAGTCTCTTGTACACAGTCAGTTTATTCAGATAGGGAACTAAGGACAGTCAAAGAGTATGACTTTGTGGCTATGAAAATTTCTAGTAAGGCCTCCCCAGAAAAGGGAGGTAAGGATAATTTTTGAATGCAAAGACCATTAGGTGTACTCCACTTTGTGTAAACAAAGGGTCACTATAATCCATTTCCGTATCTGATTTTCTACAACACATTTTTTTAATTCACACAGAGCTGTCAAGACGTTTACACCACTGACTTTGTGACATACAGGAACAGAGACCTCACTATAACTCTGTGTACCTGTAACCAAAGTGTGATAAATGGACAGGAAATGCACCAGACAACTGAGGATGCAGATGAGTGAAGGAGCATTGGCTGGTCTCATCTCCAAGAAGGGAGGGTGAGTAGTATATAAAGTTATGTTAATCTCATACAAAAGTAATTTATACTAGGGCAAGAATGTTGCAGGAACATTTCTAGAAAAGAGTCATTTCAGAAGTATATTCAAGCAGTAAAATTCTAAAATAAAAAAAATAGTTCGTTGCAACGTAACATGTATCGAGAACTGTTATGTGACATTAGAAATATCATCAATCATTTATTACTACTTAAGCATACAAATAAAATATTAGAAGCAGCAATGCATACAATGGCCAATATATTACTCTCTATAATTTTAAACAGCAACTGATCCCCAGATGCATGGCCAATACATTCTAGCTAGTTTCCTTAATTACTTCAGCAATTACATATGTACATAATCTTTTCAGTAATGCAAAATTGCTACTTTAACAATCTTGGAATTTCCATGCTTTTTAAAACCAGGTCAAACCTACATTCTCAAAAAAAAAAAAAAAAAAACTAACTATGCATATCTTTGCATCACATGGAATCTGCACACCCATACACTTTGACCAATAGTAATCTGCCTGAAAATATGTATTCTGTAGTGATAGACAAATTTAGAGCACATGTAGGAGGAAGGCTTCGGCCTGCTTATGTGAGCAGAACTCTTCAAGCCCACTTTTCTCTCTGGCATTCCTTCTACTGTCAGATGCTAGCAATTTAAAATGTTCATTTGATGAATGAGACTACAGAACTTTAAATGCTTCAGGGATTTTATTTTTTTAAGAAAATGTTTATTAATTTAACATATTTACAATATATACACAGAAATGAAGAAATTCAACTTCACATATTGTTATACAATGACAGGAATACATTGAATCATGAAAGTAATCTTATAAAATTAACACATTAAGAATCTTGGTATTTCGACAGCAACATTTCAAAGTTATCCCAACAACTAAAGGTCTTACTATGATTCGCTATTCTGATTTCAATTCTTTTTCAATCTTACATATTATTGCTGTTAAATTTAAAAATTCTTTGAACTTAGGAACTAAGTTTGATTTCTAATATTTTGTAATAACTTTAATGGCAACTGACAAGAGAGCCCAAAAGAGGTGTTTGCTCTTTGGCTTTTACAAATACAGGAAGTGGAACATTCTTTAGTATTACTGACCTATATAAAGAACAATTCTAGGACCATAACCACTTAAAATGTAACTATCTCTTCTCAATATACATTTAATGACTCACAATCCATAAATATGAGAGTCCAATCAGCTTTGATATCATTACTACATCTCCGACAAGCTGAAGTCATTTAACTACACTTAAGAGATTTTATAGGAATTAACATTCTATGTATATATTTCCACATAAAAACTTTTCAGTACAAACTTGAAGAAGTTTGACGAACTGATTTAAGTATCAAAGCTTTATTCTTATCATCTATTGAGTCATCCAGTCCACCACTAATTAATAAGTTCCAGAATGTTGCATCAAAATTATTACTACTACTATTTATAATTAACTTACATAGCGTGGACAAGCTTCCTTTGTAAGTCAATCGACCTTCGATAACAGATAACAGCATTTATAAAATGGGAGAATAATCTTCTGTTCCTCTTCACTCATATTATCCAGAAATTCATGTAATATCTTATTGATCATAGGAGCATAGCAGGTTACTAGGCTAACAGCCCTTAAGGCCCTTACAAGCCTAGCAAAGTTCAACCTTAGTTCCCTAGAGACTCTGTTTTGAGAGACACTAAAATCAGCACCTATTGCCCTGTCCAGAAGCGACACAGGTGTTACCCCCAGTGTGAATTTCTGGTTTACCATTCAATCATCCAAATTATGCTTAAATAGGGCCAATGAGCGACTTTGTTTAACATGAATTGTAAGTTTGTTCCAAAGGTGAGGTAACGTATGTAAGACAAATATGTCCCTCCAGCAAGTTCTGTTGATATCACACACTAGGTTAAGGTCCTTTGGGTGAGTGACCCATGTGCCATTTGACTTGGGAATTGCAGCATTTCCATTAAAGCAGGGTCAAAAATCACCCATTATGCAAGCCACAGGTCACCTCTAAGCAGTCTGGATGGCACAGAGTAAGACAACAGTGATTTCAATCTGTCCACATATGACAGATGCTGAAGACCCTGAATTTTCTTAGTAAGGAACCTTTGCAGTCTCTCAAATTGCTGTTGGTGCCTGGAAAGGTACATACCAAAGGGAGCACTGTACTTTATTAATGACCCGATGAAGGAAGAAGTACAGGGGGTTATGACCTCCTTTTTTTCTGGAGGCAATGCCCTTACTTATAAGATGAGCAGTATAAAATGCCCTTCTTACCACTGTAGAACATGGTGATCAAAGGTAAGGTTGCTGTCAACCTGTGTGCCCAGATCTCTCACCACTGTATGTGTGCTTAGGGTATTGCTATGAAGTGGAAGTTAGCAGGAACAGTGCCCTTGCCGAAGGGGATGATAATGTATTTTTTGCATTAAGTTTAAGACCATGACTTTGGAACCAATCATTAGACTGTGTAAGTCTGTCTTGCAGGATGTTGACATCTTTAGGGGACTCATGTTCTCCCCTTGACAAAGCCAAACTGGGTGGGGAAGAGCATTTGAAAATTTCCTGTATCTTTGCTGATAAGGTGTCTCCCTTTTTAATTTCTCCAAATTTTTGGGGGTTTCTAATACCATGATGGAAATGGACCCCATTCCCAAGTCAAAATACGATTAAAGTTCATGAAATTAGTACTGTTTCACTCTTTGATGTCAGCCAAAAGTGCTCTTTGCAGCAATTCAAACCAATAGATGTTCAGTGGACTTTGTAAACCAACGTGTACATAGCCCCCATCTTGTGCCGCCAATATTAACCTTTAATCTCTTGGTTTGAATTCACCTCTCCTTAACCATTCTTGCATTCCTTCCTTATCAAGATGAGGTTCTTCCAGAAGTTTTCTATACTTGCAACTATATGCATTTTCCACATTTCTTGCCTTTTCATCTTATATTTTTTTTCTTTGTTTTTTGGCACATTCGGTTGCTGCCTGATTTTTTTCTACTTCTGGTTTGATTTCCATTCTTGCTTGACGCTGATATGCTTCTGCCAAGTTAAGCAGGGAAGTCATCTTAGATTTATTGTCCTCATGTTTCAAAACTTTCACTATGTTTGAGTCTCGTGAGGTCAGCAGATATGTATGGAGTCCCACGATTGCAGATCTATACATGTAATCAATTTCAAGGAGGCTCATCCCTCCTTCAGAATGGGGAATATATAATCTTGGCATGCACTGAGTTTTATAAATCATTTGGTGGGCATGAAGCATCCTTCTTGTTTTAATATCTAATCTATCCAACACATTTTGGGGCCAATCAATTACTCCAAAAAGTTAGAACAGGAAGAGCGAATTGGTTTGTAGCTTGGATTTTGTTCCTATATGTTAATGCTGTTTTCAGGATTAATTTAAGTCTTCTAAAATATTCCTTACTAAGTTTTACTTGCATTTGTTCATGTTTTATTACTGACCCTTTATCAATTCTCAAGTATTTATACACTCCCTCTTGCTCAAGTTCTTTTATAACACATTCTTGTCCCAAACTGATATTTTCCTGGTGCTGCAGTTTTCCTGCTTTAAAGGTTGCTTTTGCACATTTATCAAGTCCAAATGACATTCTAATATCTGAAAAAGTTTTGACAACCTGCAGCTGTGCTTTCATTTCCTCATCTGATAAGCTATAAAGTTTTAAATCATCATCAAAGAGAAGATGAGAAGACTTTGTTGTTTTCTAGGAGCCAAATTATAGCCATGGCCTAAGCTGTTAAGTAAACAGCTTAATGGGTTAAGGGCAAGGCAGAACAGCAATGGAAACAGAGTCACCCTGGAATATCCCCCTTTGAATTTTTATCCCTGGGATAATTTGCCCTTTATCATGGCTTAATTGCAAAGTGGTCTGCTATTGTTTCATGGTCACTGTAATGAAGTCAATCAGTTTAGGGTGTATCTTATACATTTTTAAGCATTCTTTTATGCTTTTTTTAGTCAATCCATGCCATACTTAGATTCTTTCCCTTTTTGCAGTTCTCCGCTATGAGTTTATTCAACAACAAATGATCCTTTGTTCCATATGACTTTCTTTTATTGCCCTTTTGTTCTGATGCCATAATTGAGTTTTCTTCTAAATGAGTATAAACTCTGTTGGCATCAATTCCCATGTATAGTTTATATGTCGTTGGAAGGCAAGTTATTGGTCTATAATTTTTGGGGTAGCTTGCAGGTTCACTCAAGTAGGAAAATTGTTTTACCTGTTGTTAGCCAGATTGGTGTCTATTCTGGGTGTGCATATAAATAGTTCTTACTCAAGGCTAGGTCTTCATGCAAAGATGTTAATTCTTTTAGCCAAAAGTTAGGTACTGCATCTGGCCATGGGGTTTTCCAGTAGGAAGCTTTTCTTAACTTTGTTTCAATCACTCTGGCTGTTACTTAATCTCATTTCATATCCTGTACCTTTTAAGTTTCTTATTCTTTCTTTTACTACTTTTATCCATTTCGCATCTTTTTTGTGTTCCACAGGATCTTCATAGATACGTCTCCACAATGCATCTATTTCTTCTTTTTTTTGGTGGTCTTTCAGTTCCTTTTACCTTGTTTGCCAATTCTCTATAAAACTTTTTTGGGTCATCACTAAATTGCTTATTTTGTACTTTTCCTTTATATTTATCTGTGTAGCTTCTAAGTTTTTCCGCCTGTGCTGAAATTTTTAATTTAGTTGTGATAGCGCATGATAAATCCTGGTCTGTTCTAATACTGCACACTGCTTTTATCACATCTATCTTTCTTAGTATTTTTGCTGATCTATTCCCTCTTCTATAGTCTTCGAGCAGTGACACTTCTTGTCTTAATTGCTTTATAGTTTTCTTTATTCGATACTTCAATGATGATATTCGATTTCTCCCCTTCCCTTGCCTCACTATCCTGTGCTCTTGTGGTAGAACTTTATCAGTTATTAATTTAGCTGCACAGTAACATATCCTGTTCCCTTCTATTATATCACATGGATCTCTATGGACAGTCCTGATTACTGTGTTCATTTATTTTATCAGATTTCTGACTTTTGGGATTTTATTAACCTTCTGTAGTCTATCTCTTTCATTGATTTTAATATATCTCTCTATGTCCATTAAATCAAGCAACTCTTCCCTTAGTTCATTTTCTTCCAGACTGAGGGAACATCCTTTGTTTTCCACTTCCTGTGGGCATTTAATAGAAAGTTCTACAGCATCTTCCTGTGGTACCTTCTCTTCAATTTCATCCTGTGTCATCTGTTGTTCTGTCATATGGAAACTCACTGGCCTATCACTCCTCAACATTGACTGCATCAGAATTTCCACAGTTTTCTGTTCCTTTCCTTGCTGTCTACCTTCAAGTGAACTTTTATACTGGTTTCCTGTGGAAAGCTCCAAAATATCTTGATACGGCACCTGTCCAATTGTTTCCTGTTCCACTATTTCCCCCTTAATTTGGATATCCATTGCTCTATCCTGTTGTGGTTTCTGCATTAGATTTTCTACACTGAATCCTTCACTTTGGAGGTGCCCCATAACCTCAATTTCTATTTTTCTAACTTCTCCATTACTGATCTCCTTTTCTACTTTGCTTCTTTGTCTTCTTATTTTTTGTACTGTAACATTTTCTGTATATGTATTCCTTTGCCTGTATTTCTCTTCAAATATCTTTGGTGCTCCTCTTTTTGTATTAATTAGTTTTGCTTTCTCCTTTGCTTAAATATTGCACCATATTAAATCTCTTTCTTTCCCATGTCCATATTTCTTCTTCCTGATCTTCCTGCTTCTCCTTACTTTGGGGACTCATTCTATCATGCCGTGATGTAACCTGTGTTAGACCTTCTACACCAAATTATTCACTTTGCAGGCATTCCATAACTTCAACTTCCATTTTTTTAACTTCTACTTTACTAATCTTCTTTTCCACATTCCATCTTTGTGATATAAATTTTTTTATTGTGAAATTTTCTATATCCGGATGCCTTTACCTGTAATCCTCTTCGAATATCTTTGTGGCTGCCTTCTCTATATTAATTAACTTGGCTTTCTCCTTTGCATACATATTGCACCATATCAAATCTCTCTTTCTTTCCCATGTCCATATTTCTTTTTTATAGTTTTCAAAAACATCTAGGTTTTGTTATTTACATTTTTGCACTTCCTCAGATGCTTCTTTTTCCAAACAGATCAAAGTTTCTTGAACTATATACTGTTTTTCAAAAATCTGTTGTATTAATGAACGCAAATTTTTATTTGAAGCTTCTGACAGTTTTTCCTGTGAAAGTATTTTTCTTTCCTCTAATTTATCTCTTTGTATATCCTCTGTCTGGAAATTCTGGGCTTTTTGCACAATAGTAACAATACATAATTTCTTTCTTATCCTCAATAGTCCACTCTATCGTCTTTATGGCTCTTCTTTGGCCTATCAGTTTTTGTGATTTTTATGGACTGCTACTTCCTTCTACAACAGGAGGTCCATCTTTTCTCTGGGCCTGGCTCCATTGTAGGACTGTTTCTGGATTTTGAGGATTCTACACTGTCATTTTTTCCAGTCCTGGCACCAGTGTGCCTACCAGGATTTGGGCACTTTTTTATCCTGGGACTTGTGCACCCAGCCATCTTTTTTGTTTTTGACTTACTTCTGCCATGATATATGCTATATAAATACAGTCTATATATCAGTGGCCTTGGTGAGATTTTGTAAAAAAACAGGGTCCACCTCGCAAAGGTACTCACCAAGACTTGAGGATGAATTCAAGTTCAGCACAACTACTCTCCTTTGCTTGTTGACTTTTAATCTCCCCATTAGGATCATAATGATTCACTCCATGGCCGTACAGATGAGGCTGGTCTGGCTAATGGGTCTACACTTCCTGGGGTCTGTGGATGCACCCCTTTTGTGCTGGGGGATGATGGTAGCTGTTTTCCATTCCTGTGGGATGAAGCCAGTGCTTAGGCTGTGATTGAAGAGAGTACCCAGTGGTGTTGATAATTCCAGTTTTAACCCATGTAGAACACAGCCTGGGATTTTATCTGGTCCCATAGAGGTTATATTTTTGGCCTGGATAGAGCATTTTAACACCTGCTTCTTAGAGATACTTCACAATTTGGTATTGGTGAAGTTATTCTTTAAGAAGGCAGACCAGTAGCCTGTGCATCTATATCTCTTACCCAAACCGAAATGCAATATGCTCATATTGAGAAAGAACATTTGGCAATAGTATTTGCTTCTTCAAAGTTTCATGATTATATCTATGGTCGAGCTATTCAGATTGAAACTGATCACCAACCTCTAGTCACTATTTTAAAGAAGCCTATGCATTCAGCTCCAGCAAGATTACAAAGAATGATGCTCAAATTGCAAAAGTACAACTTCAAACTGATCTATACAAAAGGCAAACTTCTTTACCTGGCAGATACCTTACCCAGATCACCCAGAAATACAATGGAACAGCTTTACACAGAGAATTTTGAGTTTGATGTCATGGAAGTATGTAATTTTTCTACCACAAGACTTGATGAGCTGAGAGATCATACAAAGATTGATCCAATTTTGCAAAAGCTCAACAAATACATTATAATGTTGGATGGCCGTCAGAGCAATCTAATGTACTACCTGAAGTGCAAATTTATTTTCCTTAAAGAGATGAGATGCTGATGGAAGATGGCATTATTTTCAAAGGTGCTAAAATTGTTGTTCCAGTTTCCTTATAACATGAACAGATCCAGATTTTGCATTGTGGTCACTCAGGTTCCGAATCTATCAAAAGAAGGGCAAGAGGACTAGTATTTTGGCCTTCTCTAGCAAAAGACAGTTCAGTATGCAATAGTACTAAACCACATTTACAAAGAACCACGTCAGCTAAGTGAAGTTCCTGAACTACCTTAGTGAACAGTAGCCACTGATATATTAGAGTGGAACAATCAGCATTACTTAGTGTTGGTAGACTCTTATTCGAACTGGTTTGAGATTGATTTACTACCTAATCTAACATCCACTGCAATCACCAAGTTGAAACATCTTTTCTTAGTCCATGGTTACCCACACAAAAGTATTTCTGACAATGGTACCCAATTTACAAGTCACTTGTTCATAGGTTAGTACTAGGCTATCAGCCCTAGGGCCTACACAAGCCTAACCAAACAATTCCCCAGATATTTCTTCCCATAATATTTACTTCCTTGGATCCCTGTCTAGCAGTGGAATAAACAGCCATGCAGGTCTCAAACCCAGGACTCTATACACCATAGTCACAGTATTTAACCATCAAGCCATCACAGAAGTTTCAGAAATTTGCAAAAGAATGGGACTTTGTATATGCTACTAGTAGTCCAGAATATCCGCAGTCAAATGGACTAGCTGAACGTGCAGTACAGAGTGCAAAGGAATTATCAGCAAAGTGAAAGTCTGATAATACTGATGTCATTTTGAATTTACTCAATCTCAGAAACATACTCCGTGACGATATACTTGGCTCACCTGCTCAGAGACTTCTATCTAGGCAAACCAGAACAACATCAGTTCCAGTTTGTTGAAGCCTAAAGCAAAGAACGACAGAACAATCAAAGCCCAGCTATAAAGAAAATGTTCTTTCCAGAAGTCCAGCTATGACAAATCAAGCAGATTTCTTCCTCCATTGAAAGAAGGTGAGACAGTGAGGATACAAACGATGAAAGGTTTTGACTGGCTTGGTCAAGTAACAGGTACATGTGCCAAGCCGAGATCCTACTTCATAGAATGTGAGGGTGTGGAGTACAGGAGAAATTGCAGACATCTTCTTCCTGTATCAGAATCAAAATTGCAGCATTGTTCCTGTAATACAGATGCTAGATCTTAGAGCAATCCAGGCAATGTTCCTGTTGCAGAAAGTGTCTTAACTTCTACTTCCATTCCTGATGATGTTCCTGATTATCCCCAAAGTTGAACATTCAACAGAGAGAGTCCCAGTTGCTAGACCTGATTCTAACTTCTATGTCACATGATTTAGTCATGTTTCCAGACCTAGTGTGAAATATATAGCAACCTGAACATAATTGTCTGCATGTATTTAATTCTGTAAAATTGCATGACAAAGAATTATTTGTATCTATTGCATGTCAATTAATGTTGTTGATATTGCATGACATTTCTCAAAGAGGGAGTATGTAGAATAATGTATGTTGAACATTTGAGAAGCGTTTCCAAGGACAGCACATGCATATAAATAGCAAGCACATGCTAGCTTCAGTGCCATTTTGAGAGTGCAGCCAGAGAGTGAGCATGTATGAGTATAATAGATAGTTTGTTTATAGGTTTACCCAAGTTAAATGTATTAAGCCTCAATCCTGATGTCGCAGCTGGATGGCGTACTGGTGGTGCAGCATTGTCGCCTCACAGCAAGAGACTGAACAGTAAAACTTGCAAAAACTGCAATTAAGAAATATCAAAAAATAAAATGATGCAAAATAAAAATGTATATTTATTCGTACAATTTTGTATAGGTCGCCTTTTACATTCATATTTTATACATTTATTATTTTTTTATTTTGCATCATTTTACTTTTTAATGTTTCTCAATTGCATTTTTTTTTTAAGTTTTACTGTTCAGTTTTTTAGGGTGGTATAATCTATTTAACTGACCCTTGATTTTAAACTTTCAAGTCTGTAGGCATTTGATGTTTTTAACCTCATTAAGCAAAAAATTAAAATAGAGGGAGGGTTTTGTATATATATTTATACTGTGTTCATTTATTGTTTTGTATTCTGAAGTCAACAGTACCTCGGATGAAAGTGCTAAATGTATATTAAATTATTTGGAATATAAGCTCATGTGGTCACATTTCTTTCTATTTTTTTATCATTTTTGTTCTTGTCTGAATCCAATCTATACTACAGCCAACAAAAGTACAACAGAATAAAAGCAGAATAATTGTTGTTTCTTAAATTAAATAGGCAACAGAGTAAAAAGTAGCAGTTTTTCCTAAATTAAATATAACAACAGAATAAAACAGCAGAATAGATATTTTCTTAAATAAGTAAAAGCAGCAGTTGGTGTGAAATACAGTCAAAGTGCAACAAATGCAAAATTAAAACTTAGTGTTCGTAGTTCTCTCAGATGGTTTGGAATGATCACAGGAGCAGAGGCTGACTGCCTAACCTTCTGGAGTCTTTCTAAGACAAGTGCCAACTTGCGCTTAATATGGTGATTAGTAAAGCAGCTAATACAAATAAAACACTGAAAAAGCTCAAACGGAGCCTGGCACCAACAAAATAGTTAAAACTGAGCCCTAAATCAGTAACTTTCAGTTATATAGTCCTACTGTACACTCCTGCCATGACGGAGTGTGTGTGTGTGTGTGTGTGTGTGTGTGTGTGTGTGTGTGGGGGGGGGGGGTCTCCAAAAGATGATGTCCTGATTTTTCGTCCTCAGTCCTCAAACAGAACTGGATTCAGCTGGTCAGAATCCAATCTATACTACAGATGGATAATATTAACTGGTTAGCAGATTCATCCAACTTATATTCTTTCATTAAATATTGTGGGAACTTAGCTTCAGGGATTTTAAATGCCATTCATTCCTCCATCTTTAGAATACCTGCCACTGAAATGCTATGTACTCTCCATACTCTTGCAAAACATCTTTCTAGATCATCTTGTACAGTCTTCAATTTCCATCATCCAGGTCACTAATAGAAGCTGAGATAAAGGGCAATACTTATCTGACTCCTGTAAACTATCCTCATATTTCTAATACTGACCTCTTAGTACTCCAAGTACCAATTGATGACCTAGTCAAGGACACCGGCATTCTGTTTGGTGACTTAACCAAGGTTTTGCATTCTGATAGTCTCACACTTGTCTAAGACTACAAACATGACTTTCAGCCGGATTCTACTTAGTGATTTTACAACCACTTGGCTAATCAATCTTATACAGAGTGCTCATAAAACCGTCTCATTCTCTATACTAGTCACTTTATCAGTGCCATTCCACAAATCAGTACATCTAGTTTCTTTTTTTCACTTCTGTCAACAATCTGCAGCTCAAATAGATCTTAAGATATGGCTGTCTACCAAGATCAGAAATCATTTGAAAACATCCCTCAGCAATACAGTAGTGACTTCATAAGTGAACTGGTTGGAACTGGTCTGGCTTAGGGTGTTTAGCTAAGAGCTTGTGGACAAGGGTTGATTGGTCAATTGCAGTGTTTCAATTTTACTTTCATTTTTATGGTATTTAAACCCCACATTTGTGGGAGCTTGCACTTGTTTGCATGTCACACACTGTGGCTGTGCTGTTTTAACCCTTTGTGAGGTATCTCAGCTGCATTTTTTCCCTTATCAGCACTCCTGTGTAAGTAGTACTATCATCTAGGAACACAATATTTGAGAGATGCAATTACATTAAGAAATTAGAATCCATGCTGTCTCAATCACAAGCCAGTACATCTGGCACTGAGAAGGTTGTCTGCACAAACATTACAAACACCACATCTCTAACACCACCCACACCTGTACAATACACTTCCACATATGCAGAGATTCTCAACAAAAACATACCTAAACAAAAGAGACCTCTGAGGCAAACACACACACACACACACACACACACACACACACATATCACAACCCACAGCACCAAACACCACACATAGTACACACGCCTGTGTCTCACAGCCTCTAAGGCCCAGCCACAAACCCAATATGCTAGTCAGACTCTATTGCGAGACCCACAGATGTGCACCTCACCAGGATAGACAAGGAGAAAGTCACAGTAAGTTGCTTGTCAGGTGCTACAATCTGCCATATCACTCACACACTCAGGTCTCTCAACAACAGGTACTGTTATGACTCTGTCATAGTCCATGTTGGTGTGAGTGATGTGAGATGTACCTCTCTGGACTATATGAAGACAGACATGATTAACCTCATTAGTATGTGTCCCAGGAAGGCATGTCCCTAGCCTTAAGCAGCATCCTACCATAACCCAGAATGAGGTCTCAATACAAACAGAAAATTATTGACTTTAACAATTGGCTTACTGTCTGGTGTCTGTACAAGGGGATCCAGTTTCAGACAACCCAGGAGGACATGACTGACAGACCATGATGCTTTGCCAGAGATGGTCTTCACCTGTCCTCCTTGGGCTTCAGGCTTCTGGGAAAGGCTCTTGCCTCACCCATAGTGCCTTTTTTTAGGCAAAGTCATGAGGACAAAATTACCAACATGAAAAATTTTTCTAAACAAAATTTAAATGTCATGCTGCTAAATGCTAGGAGTCTTAACATGAAACTGCACTCATTGCAAGCATTCCTTGACCTGGAGGATGCTGACATTTGTGCAGTCACTGAAACCTGCTTGAAATCTGTAGACAGCACCCCAGCCTTACTAGGTTACTCATCCTACCATACTTTCATACCCCAAATGGAGGGCTACAAAGCTAAAGGAGGTGGAGTTTCAATATTTATCAAAGACATACTCACCTCCAGCCTGATCAAACAGTATGACACACAGGAGAAACTCCAGGTGCAGTTAGCTGTTGCCAAAACACCTATTTAAATCATATCTAACTATAGACCCCCAACCATGACTCAGGACTCCCACTCCACCTATCTGGGCTTACTTGAATCCATCAAGATTCAACTCTCTGCCCTGATTCTGGATGACTAACTACCCAGCCATAGAGTGGAAGACCTATTCTAGCTCAAACACAAATGCCCACAGATTCCTCGAGTTCATCAGTGCCAATGCATTGGATCAGCTGGTCAACACCCCCATGAGAGGTAAAAATATACTGGACCTGTTACTACCAACATGAGTAGCCACTGTAGCACTGCTACAGTGTCATCCTCCTTGGTAAGATCAGACCATAAAGTGATCACTTTCGAAGTCACCATCTCCTCTGACCCCCCCCCCCCCTTTGCCAGGGTCAAACAAAAAAACTTTTCCAAAGCTGACTGCAACCTCTTGAGAGCATGTCATTCAGTTGGAACTAGCACTGATGTCCAATCCTACGCCAATAAACTATATGAGTACCTACATAGCTGCATGGATTCAGCAATACCTGGCAAGACTAAATTATAATCTTCAAGGAAGAGCAAACCTGTCTGGTGGACAGCAGCAATAAAACTCTTTAATAAACAGAAAAAACTGCTGTCCAGGACCAAGAAGGAGCAAGTGCCAAGTTGGAAGCAATATCTCCTTTGTCTGAACAAGCAAATAAGGTCACTGGTGAAAACCTCTAAGGCTAACTTCAAGTCCAAATTGGCCACATCCACAAAGGACAATCACAAGGTCTTTTTCACATATGTCAGCAATCTCAAAGGTAACACCAAAATCTGCTCTGAACTGGTGGTCAAGAACACCACATACACTACTGCCGTAGATATAGCCAACCAGCTGGTATACAGCTTCAGTGAAAACTTCACCCTCTGTCCTCCCCCATCAGTAAACCAGGACATCCCCAGCACCTTCCACCCTCTCCTCATCACAGGGGAGCAGGTCTTTAATGGCTTCTCAAAGGCAAAACATACAGCCTCCATGGGACCCGACAACATCTCTAGCTGCATCCTACATGAACTCAGGCATGAGCTCTTAGCACCATTAGACACTCTATTCAACCAAAGTCTGAGCATCAGCTTCATCCCAGCCAGATGGAGGACAGCCACTGTTATCGCTCTACACAAAGGTGGAGTGTCCACTGACCAAGGTAATTATAGGTCCATCAGCTTAACTAGCCTGATCTGCAAGGCCATGCAGCAGATCATCATGGACCTTATAAACAAGAACACTGGAAATCTCCAAAAACTTTACCCCACACAGTTTGGTTTTGTCAAAGGGAGATCATGCCTGTTAAACTTGGTTGACATTTTCAAAACAGTCAGCAAAGTCATGGATGAGGGGAAAACAGTGTACACCACCTACCTTGACCAAGCCAAAGCCTTCAACACTATTCTCCCCTTGGGTATAATAGATAAACTCTCCCAGCTGGGCATCAACCCATATGTTACCAGATGGGTAGTTAACTGGCTCACTGACAGAACCCACTCAGTCAAAAAAGGTAAAGCCACCTCTAGTAGTAGACCTGTAATGAATGATGTACCTCAAGGATCGGTCTTGAGGCCTCTACTGTTTGGGATATAGTTTTCTGAGGTGGAAGCCAAAACCAGTGGTCTGTGACTGACCAAGTTTGCAGATGACTGCAAGTTGGGTGCTGTCTTAAATTTGCCTATTAATGTGAACATCCTCAGAGGGCCTTACCCAAACTAATGACTGGTGCCAGAAGCATGGCCTCAAACTGAATGCCAAGAAATGCATCATTATCCACTTTGGAGAAAATGGCGTACCCACTAATTATCACATTAATCAACTTCTTTCACATATCAGAGCTAACCTTGATCATATTACATGTACCTTTTAAATATTTTAAAAAGGGGCATTACACAAAACTGAGAAGCACGGACTTTATACACTTAAATCTCAAGTATTTTCCAATTATGTATTAAAGTCTCTTTATATTTGTCTCTTTGTATCTCTCCTTGCTCTTAAGTAAAAAAATCCATCAGGACAATTTCACTAGCTGTAAACAAATAACCAACATGAACATGCACTGGAAGAAGGAAGAATGTTACCTTAAAAGACAAGTTAAAAAACTACAACCCCTTTCCATCACACCCACGAGCAACAGTCTCCTTCTGTACTGAAAGTTGTTGTTATCTTTCGGCTTTTCCTGGTTAGGGGTCGCCACAGCGGAACTCCAGTCCACTAATGATTGGCAGTAGATTTTCACGAACGCTGAGGTGCCAGCTCAACATTCAACCTTCAACGAAGGCATGCCCATTTACGCATGTCTTTCGAACGCCCACCCAACCATGAGGAGGACATGCAGACTCCACACAGAAGGCACTCCCCGCACTCCAGCCGAGAATCGAACAGGAGAACCTCTTGCTGTGAGCAACAACGCTACCACTGCACCATCGCGGAACAGACTCCTTCTGTACTGAAAGTGATGGACTTAAGTCCATATTGTCCCAGCCAGGTATGTCCCTAGCCTACATGGATGCATTAAATACTCAACTCATATGATTGACATCATCTTTTAGCTAACCTATCCATTAGCACTCTTAGTGCAAAATCTACCCATGACATTTTAACAAATCTCCTCTTTCAGGCAGTGATTTAGTTACTAGTTGTTGACATTTGGATAAGGGGTACTAGGTGTATATATATTTAAAGTTTAGCCATCTTCAGTAGCAGCCCGAGTTCTTTTTCTTTTCTGGGCACTGAAGGGGTACAGGAGCTAGTTGTTGGGGCATGCAGGACATGAAAAAAACACCATGCTGATAAATTGTAGAATATATGTTGCATGATAACAAGGTAGCCATTATCCAATATTAAAAAATGAAAGACTTGTTTCCCTATGGAAAAAAAAAACAGTGAATGTTAGAATCTTACAAATCCTGGCAATGTTCAGAACACAGAAAATCTACTGATTTGCCATGCTCAAGGAATATGGTTTAGACTGATGTGCTACAGTACAAGTCAAGAGTGTAACTACCAATGCATCAGAGGTGGTAAAATGTAATGCACAAGACATTTGTGCCTCATCTGAAAGAGAAAAAAATATTATTAACCTAAATCCAAGAACAGAAAGCCACTCTTATTTTGCTCTGTGCTGCATTGTAAAGACAATCATTTTAAACAAATACTGCACATTTTACCAACATTCAAGATACAACACATATCTTCCCACTGTAGACACCATTTAAGAGAAAAAGTAGGTTAAATGACTGTTAAAAGCATACCTCTCAGCTGTCCAGAATTTTGCTTCATATTACTGGTCCATTTGTCATAAAATTGATTAAAATTTATGAAAGTGGCTTACTTGCAAATTACTGAGGACTGAAGTCATTAAATAATGTTATACATCTGAATTTCAGAATTGATATGCTTCAAAAAATGAATGCTAGCAAAAATCCTGTTATTCTAACTACTTTCTAAGTTTATAAGAACAATATTTAAACTCTGTCCCTATTTTAGGCCTTTATCCGGACATTATTTAAGGCTTTGTCCACATTTATTGTGCTAAACGTTTGACAAGTATGGTTATAAAAAGGTCTTTAAAGTAGAAACAAGTGTGGTCAATTAACAACTCCTGGATTACAATGACAGTTTTGAAGCCTCAAGAAGAATATGAGAGAGGGTGGCAGCATTTGGACTAAAAATTGAAAGTCTTAAAACATGAAAGAAGTCCAGCTGGTTTTATTTTGCTGAGCATTTAAAAGCTGCTCTGAGAACACAAATCATAGTAATTTTCAAGCAAAAGCAAAAATAAAAACAGGTTCCAAAAGCTGTGAAAGTTGCTTGTGGCTCACAGCACTCTCATTCTGTTTACATGGAGGTTAAAAATGATTTCCTTTTGTTTAGCTTGACTCATAAAGGGGGTCTTGAAGTGAATTACAGAAAAAAGATCTCCAGGATCACTTTACTATGGCAGGTCCATTAAAATATGATAAACATTTAATGATTCTTATGCATTAAAATAGTATACAAAATATATAATGAAACAACTGAGATACAGTAGCAACCATAAACAAAAGCATTAGTTTTTCAGCCCCCTTCAAGGAAAACAGCTCTGATAAAGACAAAAACTGTACCAAGTAAATGCAGCAACATGAATGCCTAATAGTCTATTTCTGGTTTGTTGAAATAATGCAGATATAAACAGTTTAGATCTGAATATTTTGGGGTAGCACTATACTTCTCAACTTATTTGGTGAAGAACTGTGGACAAACCCAAAAATAATTGAGGGGTACAAAATCAGGAACACTTAAAATATTACTCTAATTCACTTACAAGTTAATAGAGCAACAGCTGTTTTGCATCAACATGCATTTTCTAAACATCTGAACTACAAAAACTGTTAGAACTCTATTAACTAGCATTACTGGAACCCGGGTGATTTTTTAACACTTAATGATGTATCAGAAAATAAAAAGTGGTTCAAGATCTGGCAGTTTGTGCACAGTATCATGGATCTAAGCTCTTACTGAGTTGCTTCCTGTAGTCGATGGTACAGGGTTTGATTCTTTCTAACTCAATTTGTTTACTGTGTGACTTTGAGAAGTCAATTAACCAGACACTGCTCCTGGTTTTCCCCCTTTATCTGGTTTAAAAGACATAAAACAAAAGCTGGGGCATAAGTATGAGGCAATTACTCATGTGCATTTTCAAAACAATAAGATCCTAGGTACTTTATGGTAAAATCAAGGCCTAGGCAGGATAACAGACCCACCTCCGAAGCAATACCAGTATCTCAATACTTGGTTCTCTCCCCCATTTACCATAAAACACTATTCAAACCTGGCGGTGTGCATACCAGTTTATGCTTTACTTTTGGAATAATCACAGAGATTTGGATTTAATTTAAAACTTTTAATAAAATTTCAAGAAAACACTGGCAGACACTGAATAATGCAAACACTCTCACACTGAACACATATAGAATGAGCAACACTAAACATCTTTTCCTTTGAAACTCAAATTTGCATGTACAGATAATGCTAAATGTTCTATCTAAAATCATTTCATTCGGTTTTGGACAGGGAGTTGTGTGCTGTTTTAGCAGCTAACCAAATGTATTTTCCAGGCTGTCTCTGCTTCATCCACTTTGATACTGTGGCTTTCAAATAAGGAGTGCCCCAGTGCTCTGTCCTTGGGTCTATCCTTGTTTCTCTTTTCCTTAATAACCTCCCAAGTGGACTTAGCAATCTTAATCTTATTCTGATGGTTTCCTATTCATAAAACTCGGGTCATCAGCATCTTTACAGAAGGCCCAACAGCATGACCTTTCCTTATTCTGGTTCTGGTTACACATCAATAAATTAAATACCAATACTAATAAGTCTGACACAATGATTTTTGACATAGCAAACAGAGTCCAGGATGTCTGTTTTATCTGTATATGTGGGATTCAAAATCTCCCAGTCAAACAGATACCACTGCATAGCTTCCTTTGTGCCTCCTTCAACCAGTCTATATCCTTCAGTTATCATGTGGACATGATTACAACACACGTACTTCATCAACTCAAGCTGTGCTATAAACTGAACAAGCTCCTCACCCTAGAAGCTAGAACAGGCATAAGAGTTAACTAACTAGAGAGGAGTTGGCATAATGGTTAAGGTGCTTACCTTAAAGACACAAGGTACAAGGTATGATTCTTCAAAAGCATGGTTTATCTTAAAAAGGTCCCCTGGTGTTGTTAGCCTAGTAATCTCCTATGAACTTATAAGGTGCTCATTCCGAAACTTTAGTTTGCACTGCTAAGTGTGTCATTATTTTTCTTTTAACAACTATGTGCTGTAAATTACTGTAAATGATACCTGCTCTTTTATCACAGTGTCAAACAGTGAACACCAAGAGACAACTCAATCGACTGCCTATTGGTAAAAGTGCCACTCTTCCCCAAGCACAGCTCTCAACCGCTTACCGCAAGAAATCTGGACAAGGCCAAAAGTAATGTGGGGAACAAAGGCCCAAAAATAGCAGCAGATTTTAAATATTGTTCTTATAAACTTAAAATCTTGCCAGAGTAACAGGCATTGCATTAGCTTGCCTTTCTGAAGGAAATGAACCCTGAAACTCAATGTCATTATTTAGCGACTTCAAACCTCAGTGATTTGACAGAAAACTACAAATTTTATTAGGAATAGACCAAAAATATGACATGAAAATCTGGATATTCTGCAAAAATCTAGACAGTTGAGACTTATGTCTCCTGGTCATTCTGTTCTTTAAAGGACTTATGATTACTGCTCATCATTCACCAATAAACTGATCATTAAAACGTATATGCTCTCACTCGTATTTGAGGACTGTGGAACCTTCGAACTGATGAGGTCAAGTGCATTTGCTCACTCTCAGATCTGAGGATTGTGGAGCATGAACACTAATGAGGTCTAATGTCAGTCTTACATCTGGTCAGAAAGCCTTTATCAAAGTCTTGTCAGCATGATGGAATCAGATTTCACCTGCTAACTTCCAAGCCAAGCTAAAGGAAGACCTAAGCACTAAGTTATGCATGCAAACGCTTCAGAGAAAATGCCTACATTTTCATTCACTTTTACATGAAATTAAAGGTTATGCTATTAGAATTATGGCACTTTTTTCACAGCATTCTCAAAGCAACATGACCTTACATTTGATAGCTTCTTTGGTTTATTCTGAGTAAAATAAATGCTGCTACTAAAGTCTATGTAATACATGGTGTCTAAAAACTCTGTTCTTCAACACTTGATTATAGATGTCTGATTATTTTTCTCTGGGTTCCTCCTGGAAAAGGGCTTTGCCCAGTCTCTACCAGTGATCAAAGTCAAATAAATAAATACTGCTTATCAATGCAGTGTTGATATAATGGAAAACTATTATTTTGCCTTTGGCCTTTGCTGTGGCTGAAAAGAGTCTGAGGAGTGGACCACCTACCTAGTCAATAAAAAAGAAACCACAAACTAGAACCAGAATGAGAAAAAACAATGAAAAGAACTTTAAAAAATGGCACTGCTGAAATGACACTGTGAAAATCCGAAATCTTTTAATAAAACTACAATGCTAAAGATCACAAATATAATATAAAATGTAGAATAACATATAACGTATCATAAGTGCTTTAATTCAAACTGTGTTAAACTTCATCAGATATAAATCATACAAATTCATGGATTCTTATGGCTAGAGAAAATGGGGGGTATATTTCATGTATTCATAGGAAGGAATAGTTTCCTCCATTTTACTAGTTCACATCCAGACCACCAAAACAGATCATTGGTCAAAGGACAACTAGTAAGGGCTGCTCAAATGTTTTTATAGATAGTGATTTTTTTACATGAATGTGAAACACTGAAAGGTATGTTTCGAAAAGAGGATACCCTGACGTTTTACTGCAGGAACTGGTGGGCTAGGTAAAAAGAAAATGAGCTAGGGGGTATTTTAAACCAATTTTATCCATTGATTATAATAGAGAGGTAGGTATTGATGAAGGAGGAGAAATCAATGGAATTAATAATTTCAATAATAATAATGGTTGTAATGATAAACAATCTGATTTTAACAGGTCTATATTAGATAAACTTTTGAAAGTTTGATCTACACCATATGATTGAACTTTCAAAGGTTTGAATATCTAATAAAAAAAAATACACTACATAAAACACCTATCAGAAAATTTTAAGCAGGGGGGAAGCCACCCTGCACCCCCAGCTCTTTAAATATACCAACTCTGAGATTGAGATTGCACTACAGTGCAGAAAAGGGAAATCTTCCCATTCCGCATTGTACGGAGATCTCCATTACAATGTTCAAACATTCTAAAATCTGATCATATGGTGTCGACGATATGACACTCGGAATTTTGAATGTTTGAACATTCAATATAGACCTGATTTTAACTAAGGGGAGGTGACCATTTGCCATCATAAGAAAAAGGGAAAGGTTAATTTTAATAACGCTTTTGTTGCAGCTTATTGTGCGGATCATAAGACTTTTAAGGTGGATTTTAAATAAAAACTGGCCCATTTTGGGGAATGATCCTCACATAAGAAATAGAGTGGGCGAATATCCACAGATAGCATTTTGTAGAGGATTAAACTTTAAGAACTTATTAGAAAGAATGGATCAGGAAAGACTGAGAACAAATAATGGCATAGTGAGATGTGGATCCTGCCATTACTGTTCAAAAATTAATGTAGGGACTAGTTTTATTGTCAGGAGTGTTAAATATCACTTAAAGGAGAAGTATAATTGTACAACATGGGGGGTGGTTTACAAAGCAATGTGTATCCATTGCCCAAGTGGGCAAAACGGAAATAAAGTTTAACCAGAGAGTCTATGAACAGGAATATCAAGAAATTATATTTAAATAATGTCCTGGCTAAACATATACATGACAATCCTGGGCATCAATTTAAACATATGGTTATAAATAAAGTAGAAGAAAAAAATGGAAGGCATCCGTTGACATTATGGTTAGAAAAGAACGAATTAATATGGCAACTAAAGCTTAATGGTGATAGCTGGCCAGGCATTAACAAACACTGTTCTATTTCTGGCCTAATGGGTGGGAGGTTGGCCTAATGGTTAAGGTGTTTACCTTACAGACACAAGGTGCAGGGTTTGATTCTCACACGGGGTAACTGGCTAGGCTTAACATGGCCTGAAAGGGCAAGTAGCCTAGTATGAACCTATGAAAGCATTAGAAAGAAAGAAGTTATATGAAGGACAATATGTGATTATGGATTTTATGGTTGACTTAATTGGACACCCAGGAGGGAAATAAATCAGTATGAATATGAAATTAGTTTAGTTTTTTAAGGAAGGAAATTTACTGTTATGACGAAAAAGAAGAGGGTGGGTAGTCCAGGGACCAATGACATGTATTGTACTGTTATTTAAATACAGGAATTTTTATGATTTAAATCCGATGAAGTTTAACACAATTTGAACAAAAGCGCTTATGATATGTTGTATATTATTCTACGTTTTATGTTATTTGTGACATTTAGACTTGTGCAAAATGTAGTTTTATTAAACAATTTCGGACTTTCACAGTGTCATTCCAGCAGTGCCATTTCTTATGTTCTTTTAGTCAATAAAAAAGTAAAACATAAGGAAAATGTCTGAAAGACTGATGAACTTAAAGCCCAACTTAAATGTATGACATTTAAGACAGGTTTATATTCATAAGAAATGCTGCTAAGTCCAGAAGATGTCACAAATGTCTATTTTAACTTCAAAAGCAATCCAGTTTACAAAGAAAACAAAAGCATTTCTGGAAAGAAAGAAATACTCCATGCCATGATTGCTCTTAATACGCCTGTAAATAATACATCAGTCCAGAAACTGGTCTTGCTTCTGCTATGACTTTCTTCTTCAATTCCTAAGACTCCCTAATATTCCAACAGACACCAGTTTCAGCCTACTCCCATCCTCATTGTATCTATCCCAATTTAGATTCTTCTCATTTCTGCTACACAGAAATCAACTAGCGACTGTAATCATTTTATGGACCAATTTCTCAATCAAATTTCTGTCACAACAACCAGTGTCAATCAAGACCTCACACAATGCACTGAATACTACATCCTGCAACCTCTCAAATATGTGTACATTCTATTACCCAGTGTGTTTTCCCCAACATGTGGGGACATGACCTCCACAAACCGCATCCACAATTTTTTTTTTAAATTTTAGTCCACTTTTTAGTCTTTTCTCATATGTGGGAAATACTGGAAAAGGGTGCTCAAGGCATGCAACTAGTACAAAAATATAGGATGGTTTTCAGACACTAACATGGCTGGATTCTGAAAGCACTCCTACAGCTAACTGCACTTCAGCAAATGATGACATATGAACAAGGGATTTTCTAACAAGGACATTTCCATTGGTCTAATTAAGAACTTTGATGCAATTAACCATCAGCTACTTTTTTCTACCTTATAAAGATTTAGGACTCAGTACAGAAGTTATAAACTGATTGACAAAATCAGCTGTCTAGCAATTCTTTCTCTGTCAGACATTGTGGATGATGAAATACATTCATGATCCTGCAATGTTTAACAACTCAGAGTTTGCTCTCACTGGTATATCACACAAAACTGTATGCAAAGCTTGTACCAACCAGGGTCCATCAGCAATTAATTGTATAGCAACCTATGCACATACTTTTATTTTGAAGTCTAATGCATCAAACATTTCCTGCAACAGAGGACTGTGTGGGGAGAGAGAAGAGGAAAACAGAGCAACTAAACTGCCAGTTTAAAATGAGGACATGTAAGCTCCCACTCTTATTACCTGAAACCTGTGACTTCCTTCTGGAACAAGACAGCTGATTAATGGCCACTAATGCTCACTGATAAAATGCTAGTCCTGTCACATGGAAATATTGGGTTTGGTATAATAGTTAAGGTATTTACCACTCACACCAGAAGTACAATATCGGATTCACACCAAGGAAATTTGGCTAGGCTTAAAAATGCCTACAAGGACAGCTAGCTTCGGTATGAGCCAATATGAATTAGTAGTGGTACAGTCAGACACTCTGGCTACTATGCCCTAGGCAGTACCAGTCCTGGCCAGTATTCTGGCATGAAGCTTGCTATCAGAATCAATATAATCCCAAGGAAATTCAGGTAACTTGGCCCTTTGCAAGCAGTCTGGTCATGTTATGCGATTTTCATCGCAGTGCCACAATATCATGTTTACTAAGTTTTGCCAAAATGACACCCATAAAAACTTATAGACAGTGCCAGCAAATAAGATATACAGGTCATCCACTATGCCATTTTCAGCTTACAAATTCATTTTCTGTTCCTGGCATTCAAATGTCATTTACCTCTGGCTTCTGGAACATTATTATACATCCACTGTTCATTCTTCTATGCAGTGACAGCATCCGTCACATTTTGTAACTATGGGATGATATTACAGTTATTCATTTGTACATCAAGTTAATCCCATTATCCACAAATGTATCTTTTCATAAGTGACCTACAGGCACTAACAGAGCTAAATGCATGTTTGATTGTATTAAGCTCAGCTTAAATGAAAGTCTTAATGGTTTGTACTACACTACCTTAGTCATCACCCCTTACACATTTTTATGGGAAATATCATCTAAACTGTTCTTTCTCTAAGCTTTGGCTTAATGGTTACGGCATTTACCTTACAGACACAAGGTTTGATTCCCACCTTTGAATGGAAATTGGTTAGTTTTTAAATAACCTGCAAGGGCAGCTAGCCTAGTACTTACCCAGGAACCTATATGTAGCTCTGCAATTATCTTGTGTGCCTGCTACACTGATGCTCTCCTACCTACTTAGTGCTTACCCTTGGCACTAACTACAGTTTTTTTTTCTACAAAAAGACAACTACATTAAATTTTTTATTACTTTGGCTTCTCATATTCACCATGGCTGCATTTCATAGACCTATAGCACATTGCTCTAATTTTCAGTCATGTAAAGGGAGCAGGGATTCAAGGGCTATATATAATGCAAATATTCTAAGTTGTGAGCTGACCCTTGCAGTGAACTCTGAATATTAATACTGTACAAATTCATAGTGCTTGTTTATGAATTCCTGCATGTATTTTAATTATTTAGATGAAATTTCAACTCACTAACAACTGTATGACAATTTTCAAGGGCCTACAGGTCCCCCAGATTCTATCAACATACAACCAAACAAATATATACATTAATAAATCAATGTGTATAAGCAAATAGGGAAATTCTGGTGATAACACAAAAATATATCACAAGAGAAAGAGGTGAAGCTATGAATGAATAAAAGTCATTTGGTATTGCAAAACAAACTGTTTCATGATATATCAAATTTTCCTCTAGTGTTGTAACAGGATGTATATTTCTTTCTTTTCTAAGATCTGATGTAAGCAGCTCTGCAACAAAGGAAGTTTTCTGCAAGATTTGGGAAGAAGTGAGACATGCATACAGTGAATTATGCCTTCTCATTTCCAATTAGTCTAAATTCCTCACCCAATATGCACAGAGGGCTTACAATCTAATGACGCTGTAAAGGACAAGGGGTAAAACATGCAAGAGCCTGACATAATGGAATCAGCAGAAAGTTTGCTAACAAAGTGAGGAGTGAGCTAATGAATGGATTTATGTGTCAGAAGCTTACAAAGGTCTGTTTCCCCTCTATTAACTATTAAGATCCAAATTTCCTTTTGTGTTTGTGTATTTCTTGACAGATTGGCATCACATCCAGGATTTATTGTTTCCTGTCTTAAGCCTACTAAGAAGTGGGTTGCAATCCCATTCCCAGAGAATGAATGAACATCCTGCAAAGAGTGGATATCCCCTATCAACAAACTTACAAAACTCAAGCTACAACAATAATTAGCTATTCAAACAAAACATTACATTATTTTTACCTTTAAATTCTTATTTTGCCTTTTCATATTACCAAACAGGCACTTCATCAGCATCAAGAAAGCCAGCAAATTTTAATCAATACTAAAACATGACAATGATAACTCTCATATATTAGACGATCAGTACATTTGCTTTCATTTGCTCTCCTCTTAATGGAAACTTTTATTTTAATGGAGAAAAAGCTGTTTGAGCTGCACTCAAACACAGTTTTATTAGTCATATTACAGTAATCCCTAGTCCATTATTTATATTGCCACAAAGTATATATTTATATTTTTTTACTCTGAGAAATGATAGCCATACTATTTGAAAGTATATGCCCTTGCAATGTAGTTTAAAAAGTTGTTGCCTATGCCTTTATGGTTAATATTTCTATTCTGGCTGCACATTTAGAAATATTCGATACAAAAGTTAACTACTATAGCAAAATATATTTATTTTTCTCTCTCTTCATATATATATATATATATATATATATATATATATATATACACACACACACATACACACACACATAATCATAAAACAAACATATATGCAAAGTGGTAAAAATGAATATAAACCATGTGAAACTGTGGAAATCCATAGAAAGCAGAATCTGCTAATGTATTTACTCAGTCCTAAGAAAGTACAGTTGTGTACACTTATCATAAATGTAGATATTCGAGTATATTCACTGTTGCAGTCATCACACTTGGGTTATCTGCCTGCAGTTAGCCTCTCAGTTGACCTGAATACCAGAGTCTTAGTATTTCTGCATCGGCTGCTGTCTCTTCTTCCATGACGTCAGGTAGTCAGGGGTATAAAACAGGCAGCTGACGCCATTACATCAGTTTTTCTTGCCCCAAATGTCGGAGCTAGTATATGGTGGGGAACACCACCAGTAAAAAGTAAATACCAAATGCCATTAGGAATGGCTATAGAGAGGAGAGGTAGAAAGATAGAGAAAGCCAGGGGGCTGGAGGGAGGGAAACCAGGACTGCAACAGTGAATATACTTGAACATCTACATTTACGGTAAGTGTACACAACTGTACTATGTTCTTCATGTTTCACTGTTGCAGTCATCATACTTGGGTTGATTCCCAAAGCTGAGGTTGGCTGGAGGCAGTCAAGATGTGTTAGTGCTGGCTAGCAGGCCTTGCAAGACTGATGTAGTAAATCCAGACCTGGATTTGGAAAAGATCGGTAAGTGGTAATGCTTGGTGAAGGCATGTACAGAACTCCAGGTTGCAGCTTCCAGAATGTCCCTGGTAGGGACTCTCCTGAGGAATTCTGTAGAAGTAGAAGTAGCCCTAGTGGAATGTGTTCTGACCCCCTGTGGGGTAGGTTTTCCATGGTGCTTGTAGCAGAAATGGATGCAGTCCATGTAGCAAAGCTGACTAGCAGTTGTTCAGATTTTCTGAAAGGCTTAGTCCTATCAAGGTAGAACCTGAGCTGTCTGTGCACATCCAAGGAGTGCAGGATCCTCTCCCCTTTATTCTGAGGGTTAGGAAAGAAGGTTGGTAAATGGATGGATTGGTTTAGAGCCATGCTGGACACCACCTTAGGCATAAAGGATGGGTTAGTCCTGAGGGAAACCCTGTCAGCATGAAAAATAATGAAGGGATCCACAGCCATTAGCGCCTGAAACAAAGACACTCTTCTAGCTGAAGTGATGGCTAAAAGCAAGGCTCTTTTCTAAGAGAGAAATTTTAACTCTGCTGAGGCAGCAGGTTCAAAAGGGGGAATCGTGAGCTTTTCCAGTACAAAGTTAAGGTGGTGGGTGCTCTCCTAGGGGGCCTTAAGTTGTTAGCCCCTATCACGAAGAAGATGAGAGAATAGAGGTGGCTCAGTATTATAATGAGCTGAGATGGCAGAGGCATGAATCTTAATGGAGGAGAAGGATAGGCCTCTGTGGAGTAGCTCTGCTAGGTAATCCTGCATTAGAGGTAAGGAGGGCACTGCTGTGTCCTTTCCTTTAGACTGATTCCAAGAACAATATCTTTTCCACTTTTCAGCATAGGATTTCCTAATACTAGGCCTTCTGGCTTCCAGAATGACATCCAGCATCTGTTTGCTGAGGGTTGCTGGTGGGGTATTCAAAGGATAAGCCAGGCTGCAAGGTTTAGGGTGTGCAATTGTGGATGCAAAATCTGTCCCTCCTGCTGAGACAGCAGGGTAGGAGACTGGTGTAGGTGTCAGGGTGGTACCATTTTCAGGCTGCGCAGGAGTGGGTACCAGTGCTGGTGTGGCCAGTCTGGGGCAATAAGAATTGCCCTTGGCCTGTCCTGTTTTATCTTGAGTAGCACTCTTGAGAGAAGGGGCAGAGGGGGAAAGGCATAGATTGAGAGGTTTTCCTTTTGAAAGGATAGGGCATCCACTTTCTAGGCCCTGCTGTGAGGGTTCCTGGTGCAGTATGTGGTTCTTGGGGGAGGCAAAGAGATCCACCTCCGGTGTACCCCATCTCTGGATCAGAAGGCTGAAGGTGCTGGGCTCCAATTTCCACTCATGTGGGTCTAGGAGATTTCTGCTTAAGTCATCTGCCAGTGTATTTTGTTTGTCTGGCAGGAATTGAGCTTGTAGATGCACTTGGTTGCTCAAGGCTGTGTTCCACAGGACCATGTCTAACCTGCAGAGTGGGTAAGAATGGGTTCCCCCCCTGCTTGTTTATGTACCACGTAACTGTGGTGTTGTCTGTTTTTATCATCAGATGTCTTGGAAGGATTAGGTATCTGAAAGCTGTCAGAGCATTTTGTACAGCTAGCATCTCTTTTTGATTGATGTGCAGGAGAATCTTCCTTGGGCTCCAGTGGCCCTGAATGCATTTGCCTGCCATGTGAGCCCCCCATGCATAGTCTGATACTTCTGTTGTCAGGGTTTGGGCGATGAGGTGTAGAGTGAAATGCAGTCCAGTGCAGAAAACTGATAGTGCACAGAGCCTGCCCTAAAACATAGATATTTCCAGGTCTATATCAGATGAATGAAAAATCCGTTCATCGAATACGTAAATATCGAAGCTTCATGGAAATCGAAAACAGTATTGTGGGGTCTCAGTACAGTGATGATTAGGGTATTTGCCCTTTCCTCACTGTAGTGTGATCACGGAGTTAGAATATATATTTAGCGGGGGGTGTAGGGGGTGCAGCCCCCCCACAATACCGTTTTCGATTTCTGTGATGTTTCGATCATTACGTATTCAATGAATGGATTTTTCATTCATCTGATGTAGACTCGATATTTCCTGCATGACTCCCTTATGGGGGTGTGCAGATAAGCTTCTTTTAAGTCTAGAGTGACTAACCAGGCATCCTTGGCTAGCATTTTTTGTTTAATTAGTTCCATAATATGTTGCTGGTACTTCAACATGTGAAACTGGCAATTCAATGCCCTGATAGCAAGAGGTGCAGAGGTATATACCTTCTTACCCCATATGTCTAAAGCTCTGGAATCCCTGTCTGAAGGGATAGGATTTTTGGCTGTAGTAGCCTTAATACCTTTAGGTCCCTGGGAAATGGTCTCTGGATCAGCAGTAGAATTCTTGAAAAGAAACTTGTGGAAAATCAGGTACTCTGTCAGGTTTCCTAGGGGCAGGGAGTAATGTATCTGCAACATCCAGGACAGGGGGTATAGCTAGAGGCCTGCCTTTGCTGAGGCAACTCTAAAAATTCTCTAAGTCTCTTTTTGGACTGAGGGTAGTCTTGGCATTCCCAATGGAAATGCTCTCTTAAAGCATGCAAGGTTTCACCAAAAGAGAAATCCTCTGGAGGGGAGACAGAGGGAATGGATTCCTCTGCATCTGAATCCTCATAGGCTGATAAGGGCATGTCCTGATAATCAGAAGGGTCAGAGTAATCAGACTCCTAGTCTTAGAGTCAGAAGGAAACTCAGTTCTTTGTCTCTTATCAGAGGAAGGCTGGCTTCCCCTAATTAGGGTAATAAAGTCTTCAGCCATTTAAGCATTTGTTTTTGTAGCATGGCAGTTTGAGCATGCACTTTGGTTATCAGTTTTCTAGGCGTGGTGCGTACTCTGGGCCTAAGAAACTCGGTAGTTTTGGCTAAAAAAGAAGTCTTCGGTTTGATTTGAACATCGGTAGGATGGAATATACCCTCAGAAGCCAGTTCCTGCACAGTGGCTCCAGACCCATCCAAGGTAGAGACATCTGCAGGTTCCATAGTTGAAGAAGCATCTCACCAGACTCAGAATGGATCTCAGCAGAGCCTGCGAATCCATAGAAGTGGGCATCAGGGGCTGCAAAGGTGCCTCACTGAGTACCAGCAGAATGGCAACTAGCTTAACGGAAGTGTCATTGGCAGATTTGGCCCTATGCGGTCTTTCTCTGTATTTATCCTTACGTTTTTTCAGAAAATCAGTAGTCGGATGGCATATTGAAGCCATTTCAGAATACGGAGAATGAGAGCAAAAGAATTTAGAGACAAAGATAGCCTGACAACAAATTGTTTGGGTGTTAAACAAGGCACAAAACCTACAACGAGGGACGTTGTGGTCTGGGCATAAACAGGTGACGCAGTAAGAATGAAAATCTCTGTGAGGTATTTGCTTTCCACAGGCAAGACAATTGTTAACTTTTTCTGACATTGGTTAGAGCAAGAAAAAAGGATCCCCAATGGTACTTAGCTTTAGAAGACTTCAGGATTATAAACTCGAAAACGAAAATTTCAGGTAGCGCCCGACCGGCACTTGCGAACTGCTTCTGCTTCGGGCTCCTCCTCGGCAAGAAAAACTGATGTAATGGTGTCGGCTGCCTGTTTTATACCCCTGACAACCTGACATCATGGAAGAAGCAACAGCATCTGATGCAGAAATATTAAGATTCTGGTATTCGGGCCAACTGAGGGCTACCTGCAGGCAGATAACCCAAGTGTGATGACTGCAACGGTGAAACACGAAGAACATCATCAAAGATATGAACAAACTGATTAAGGAGGATAATGGAGGAAGATGTCAGAGAAGGATATAGTGGAATCCTGCAGCATTTAGGGGAACAACCTGGGGGGGTTAAAAATGGGGGAGTGGAACTCAAACAGGCCAACAAAAGAAAAGGATGTAGAGGTTGTGCTTGACAAAGAGGCAGTGCTGGGTCTATAGAATTGACTTCTGGAGTGGGTGATGTGTAGCTTAGGAGACATGTGGTACAAGTGAGGTGGTATATATGGCTATTTAATACTTTACAGACACATTATACTGGCCAAACTGAACAGGCACTTACAACGATGTACTTGCTAACTCGTGCACAGTATTAGAACTTAAAATCCTATAAACGCTCTTTGCAAACATTCTACAACATCCAGAGCTTTTAAAAGGTTTCAATTTTTTATTCTGGAAAAAAATGACTACCTTCCCAAGGGGTGGTGATTGGAAGTCACTACTTGAAGCATGGGAAGTATATTGGCAAATATATTATAACTCTACCTCATCACCAAGGATTAATGACTGTGTGTTTATTAGCTGTCTTTGAAGACTAAGAGGAGTTTAACTGTTTGTATACTACATATCAAACTGCATTTACTTATGACACCCCCCCCCAAGTATGTCATTAGAGAAAACAAACAAAAATTCTAAAACAGCAGCTTCTCATTCAAGCTTGCAACCACACCAATTTTAATACAGAAACTTTTGTTTCTAACCTAAGTAAATCCAGATGGTCCAATTTAAAATTATTCCCACTTGATAAAGCAGTTTTTGAATTTAATCAAGCCTTCCTAAACAAACTTTCCCCTTTCAGACAGAAACGCATAAAACCCAATCCTGCTCCGTAGCTTATTACCCTGGCAATCTAGAAGTACAAAACTGCTCATGATACAAAGGGATAACACCATGAAAGCCTGAAACTATGTCAAATGAAAAACTATCTAAACTCATGAAAAGTTCAAACACCTTAGGAACCAAGCAAAATACCACATTATATCAGACAAAAAGGTACACTTCACTAACAACCAGCTGCAAAACTACAAAACCCCTAAATCTTTCTGGTCAGATAAACTTCTGAACCTGGTCATGTGTCTCAACAATCTTCCTCTCAATCCACACCTAATGATTCTGACAGCACTGCCACTCTCTTCAACTCTCACATTAGACAAGCAGTCATCTCCCTACTCAAAGACAGTCCCACCACCTCCCCATACCCCCTCCAAAGACAAAATCTTCCACATCTTTTCACTCTACAACTTGTTCCAATCTCCACCATTAAGACACCATCATAAATTGAAACCTATCACACTGGAAATTTGCCTGAAGAATACATTCAGACTGCTGCTGCAATCCTGACCTATCATGCATCAGTCCTTATAATCATTCCATCAGATAGTCTTGTGTCGCCTTTCTCTGAAAAAATGCTACAATCTCCTACTCCACAAATTTGGTACTAAACTCAATAACTATCACCCCTTCACTATTGTATTCCCATATCCAAAGTCCAAGAGAAATGTGTACAATCCTAACTAATGTCCTACATATTACAATACACTATTCTTCCCCATCCCAGTATTGTTTTCATACACATTAGTACCTCCACTGCCATTCTCAAATTCATTAATGCCATTAACAAAAAAAAAAAAAAAGAAGTGCAAGTAACCATGTATCATCAGTATTCCTTGATCTCTCAAAAGCTTTCAACACCATTGTCCTATTCTTTTACAACAACTCTCTAGCCTTGGCTTCAATGACTCCTACAAGGACCATGTTTCCTAACTACCTTTTGCTCAGATCTCAAGCTGTCAAATGGTAGAATTCTTACATCAGTTGGTGTTCCTCAAAGATCTATCCTTGGCCAAATCCTCTAACGTATTCATACACTTCAGCGCACCGATGATTATCTGCTCCTCTAAAATCTTAAAGATTTAAAACAGCAACCCTCAAAAGATAGCTGGCTGCATAGTGCACAACTACTACTCATTCCAAAAATGCAAAATTAATTGTCTTCATCCCTAAACTCTATGAGAACCAAAAAATCTTCCTCCACCATTTTCTCTTCTGACTATATAAAAATAGTATTTGTTCAATATACCAAATGGCTAGGAGTCCATATAGATGATAATCTGACATTTGATTTTCACACCCGTAACACTGTCAAATGAAACCACCAACAATTAGAATCTCTGTATAAAATCAAAGCCTTCCTGACAGAGTCCTCCAGACTTCAGATCCCTCCTACCACCCACACTCAACCATGCAGCACCTGTTTTCACCTATGTACAATCCACTCAGCTCAACAAGATACAACAGCACTATTACAAAGTTGCAACATTCACTGCTCTTTTCGCCACAGATCTCACCACTGTCATGCTCTCAGATAACTCCATAGGCTGGAATTACCAAACTATCTGACAATTTTCCCAACTTCTTACCACCCACAATCTTATCTGTAAACCCAGTAACTGTCCATCTCTCACCAGCATCCAAGAACCCTACATCCTCACCAGATCTCTATGCTCTAAGTAAAGTCTAATTACAACCATCTAAGTCATGTAATACTACATAAAACTCACAATACTCCACCTATGTTGCTATACTATGAAACACCCTTTTTCTATCACTAAGATGAAACCACTCATCAAGTGACTTTAAAAAAATCTAAATGCACACCTAATGAATTTCTAGCTGTGTAGTTTCTCCTGTCCAGGTTAAACTCACACCTGGCTTAACTCCAAATCTCCCTCCTTTCTTATTTTCGCCTCCTATACTCACACTACCGCCACCATATCTCCACTCATTCCCTCTGTCACCTACCTCCCATTGTACAGTATGCTTAACTCAACAATCTTCTATACTTCCTCCTCTTTTACTTGTGTACACAATTTACTTATTATCTTCTCAACCTCATCTTAAGATAAATAATATCTCCTTCACTCTATCAATGCTCACTCTATCAATGCTAAGAAAACCAAACTACTTCTATTTCTGCCTAAACCACTCTCTCATAACTCCTCAACTTTCACTATCACCTTGTTAGACAACACCACCATCAATGCTGAATCCCATAATTGGGGTCATAATTGGTGATAAACTGAAGTACTAACTAAAAGCTTGGCTTACTATACCGTAATAAAAGATATCGCACACCAGAGGCAAGACGCTTACTCTCTCATCTCTTACCCGCTCTCTTCTATGGCTCCCAAATCCTCACTAACCTACAGGCAACACTACTGAATAAGATGGAAAATACATATCACAAACTAGCTAAATTCGCCGCCAACACTCAACCTAAATCCCATCACTGCCTGGCCATGAAAACACTGAAATGACTTGAGTTCCCCAATCAACTTCTTTTCTCTCAGCTTATTATTATCCACTCCATCCTCTACAAACCCTTCTTCTGCCCTAACATTTCCAACATCTTAAATTACTAACTCCCAACCAGAAAACTTAGAAGCACCAGCCAAAACCTCCTTGACATTTACAAACCTAAAAAATCAGTTAGTGAAAACCTCTACAACTATCTTCCCTCTATCCACTGGAATAAGCTACCTTTAACAATCAGATGTATCACACAGCCCCACCAGTTTAAAATTGCCCTAAAAGTCCACTTTACAAATACCCGGACTTGCTCCTGTACATAACTACCATGAACTTAATCACCTAACCCTCACTGCATACAGCCCTTTCTCAATTCATACTTAACTCTACCCTCAGAACTCTAACTCCTAATACCTTTTTTCACTAAATTTCTCCACTACTCATTTTTACCTCCCTCCCTTCTTTTCCCACTTCGCTTACTCCCCCCTTTCTCAGATTTCACTTGATTCTAACTACTACTACTCTCCTCTCTCATTTACACATTTTAAAAAAATCTCTACTTTTCCCTCTTTTACCTATAGCCACCCCCCTTTTTTTCTCTTGACACTTAACCTTTTTCTGTCACCTGCTCTATCAACTTCTGTTCTGCTTCTGATTACTGATGTACACGCCATTACCTGTAACAACTAAGATTTGATATACAGTAATTTCTGTACAATTATCTTAAATTCTGAGTTAATTGTCATTACCTCCCCTCTAAATTGGGAATTCCTTATGTATTGCAGATATATGAATGACTAACATATTGTTTTATTGCCTTTTTTGTAAATAACACCTTTTAAACTCTCAAACTCTCATGCTACAAGTGGGAATCCAAGCATTATAATGCATGTTTATATTACCTCATGTACACTGTACTGTTTGTAAATATTTTTATGGTGTATGTAACACTTTGTGGAGCTTTTCTCCCTGGGCCTCTGCTGAAAAAGTGCACAAGCTCAGTCAGACCTTCCCATTCAACAAATGTCAAATAAATAAATAAAATAACAAAATTTATACCATGGTAGTGTTTATATACTGTATTTGGTTTATAAGTAAGCACTAGGTTAGTTGCCGTTGTAGGTCATTTTGAGCCTAGCAATTTCCCTTTAAAAGGTAAGAAGCAAACCCTGTACTTTGTGTTTGTAAAGTAAACACCTTAACCATTATGCCACTCCCCCAACCTAAAAGACTAAATCATTTATACCACTGTATTGTCATATATTGGATAGGGCGGCCATGGTGGTGCAGTGTTTAGCATTGTCGCCTCACAGCAAGAGGTTCTCTGGTTTGATTCTCGGCTGGGGTGCCTTCTGTGCTGAGTCTGCATGTCCTCCCTGTGGTCGTGTGGGTTTCCTCTGGGTGGTCCGGTTTCCTCCCACATCCCAAAGACATGCTGTAGGTGGATTGGACACTCTAAATTGGCCCTAGGTGTGAGTGTGTGCATGTGTGTGCCTTCTGTGGAAGGTTGGGTGCCGGGCTGGCAACTCGACACTGTAAAACTCCACTACCAATTATGAGCAGACAGGTGATCCTCTGTAGAAACCCCTAACTGGGAAAAAGCCGAAAGAAGAAGATTGTCATATACTGGATACATCTTACTATGTCTTTTTAAATTTGTAATTGTGTTATAAATGCATATTATCACTGCTGAATCTACTCTTTTGTAACATAATATACTATGTTACTTGTTTTCAGTGTATACTTAATATTCTAATATTTGGAGCTTTTTTCCTTGGGCCTCTGCAGAAAAAGGGCTTGTTTACCCAGTCAGACTTTCCTGATAAACAAAAGAAACAAATAAATAAAATAAACATTTTTATAGTTAAGATTTTTTCATTGCTCTGGCAAAATAAAATGTGTATAGCTAGTATTGTTTACCTTTAAGTCTTACCTTTAAGTCTTAACCTAGATCTATGTGACTTTATCATATAACTATGACCTAATGACATACTTCCTGAGTATAGGAAGTGTGTTCTGCACTAATCTGTATTTTGATTAAGTCAATTAGATGAAAGAGATGAACAATTAACTGGCTGCTTCTACTATTTTGGTTGTAGACAAGCTTAATTTGAATGATGAGAAGCCCAGACAAAAAAATAACAATTAATGGGAAGAAGTAAAAGATGGATTCACCTGACCATAAGATTCATTTAAAGAAAAAATGCATCCACCCAAACAGCAGGCCAAACTTCAACCTGACACAAGTTTATGCCTGAATATGCCAGATATACCCTTTCTCTAACACTTGGCTTGTATCTCTTTGTGGGTGCCTCTACGGATTAGTATGTATAAATGCACACAATGCAACCCTTAGTTACAAAAGAACATCTGAGTGTACAAGGAAACTGACATGAGCACTGAGCCATGCACAGGACTAACTTCCTTTTAAGCAACAAGAGCTCTGTGTTAGAATCACCAGAGGCAGGTTTCAGCCCCCTTATTAGAGTTTACTCATATGAAAGGGTGGTAGGAGTTAAGGCATCAGAAGGATGATAGCAGATTTGAGATGCAAGTTACCATTAGGCATATCTGAGCTGCCTTTTTTTATTAACTTTATGTGTAAAACAGCAGAAATACTGAAAGGGAAAGTTTACCTTTCTACCAAGATACAGTTGGCCTACAGCAATGATAAAGAAGATGAAAGTAAACTCTATTTATCCAGATTTGTATTTAATAACCTGGGTAGAGCACTGATCCATATGAGTTTTTTTTAGCGTCAGACCAGGAGCACTTGTCTGGTCAAGTGAGATGCTCAGAGTAGCACAGTAAGTAAATGGAGGTTGAGGGAAATGAGCCTGAGTACCAGGAAGCAGCTTGGTACCAACTACTCTATACTAACTGTCAGGCAGCACTTTAGGTTTCTGTCTGAGGGGTAGCATTGGAATGGTGGCTGCCATGACCCCAAGGTCCTTATCTCAATTTCAGAGCAATGGGTTACAGAGGAGAGGCCTTGGAAGTAACTGGACAGACTGAACCTTCTCCTGGAGAAGGAAGGCATGTATTTTCTTTATGTCCAGTCTGCATCCAATGAAAAAAACAGGTCCTGTGTGGGAACCATTTGTAATTTTTTTTGTAGTTTAAAAAACATGGAAGGAAAATTCAATATGGAAAAGAAGAATTTCTGGGGAAACATCTGAATCAGGTGGTCATCCAGGTAGGGAAAAATGTGAATTCCTTTACTGCTGCAGAAAGTTGCTCCAAGAGCTAGGTACTTTGTGAATAGCCTTGGAGCTGTAGAAAGACCAAAAGCCAGAGAGTAAACTGAAAATGCGAAGAGCCTGAGGAATCTCCTGCAAGAAGGATTAATAGAAATGTGTAAATAGGCATCCTTCAGATCTAATGATGCTAAGAAAGCCTGTGGGAAGAAGAAAGGTAGAAGAGTCTAAAGACAGCTAGTGTTGAGGAGGGTAGAAAGGTCTATGATGAGTCTCCACTGATCTTCTTTTCTTAGGACTAAAAAAAAAATCCTGAAATAAAATCATTTTCTCATGAATTCTTTTGGGGCTTGCTTGATGGTACCATAATTTAACAGGTATAAAATAATGGGACCAGAAGTGCCATTTCATTTTGAGGAGATAGTGGCATTCATCTCAGAGGGGGAATGCTTTCCCAAGACATGGCATAGCCATTCCTGACAATGGAGATGATCCACTTGGCTGTGGTAATAACTTCCCACTTAGCTAGGGAGAGTGACAGCCTGTGAGAAAGAGGGGTAGTGGGGCTGTGGGGAAGAGAGTTGTTGCAAGGCTAGCCACAGGTTTTTGCCTCCAAAGTGTGGCCACTGAACAGGAGTTTCCTTTTAGAGTTTTTCAGAGTATCTTTTTCTAGGGGGTTTCCTTTGTTTCTGAACTGTCTTAAGATCCCTTCTCATGGAAGAGGTAAGATTTAGCTGGGTAATTCCAACGATATCTAGGAACAGGAGAGAGTAGGATCTGTCTGCAGTCTTTTGTGGTCTTACCTTGGTCTTGAAGAGTTTTGAACTAAATGGCCACCTGGGGATCAGTCAGTCAGTCTTTGTCCAAAGGCAAATCTAGAATTTTAGATTTGAAATCCTCAGGTAAAGGCCGACTACAAAGCCATGCATATCTATGGATTACAGATCCAGTGGCAGCTGCTCTAGATGAAGCATCCACAGTATTGTAACTGCACTTAATACTGTGCCTGGCAATCTGAGTGGCCTGTGAAAGTAAGCTCTGCATCTGATGCTTAAAGTCGGCTGTAGGAGGATCCAAGATAACTTTGTTCAGGGAAGAAGAGAGATCAAATACTTTGTCACTTGAGTATGGTAATTAATTACCATAAAGGCAAGAGTAGCAGAGGTGTAAACCTTCTTTCCCTATATATCCATAGCATTACTATCTTTGTCAGGAGGTAGGGCATTAGCACTGGGCAAAAGCTCAGAGGGCTTATCAAGGGTCTGCCACTAGGTTCTTGCATAGATATTTTGGTCATCAGGGACCTTGTAAACCTGTCTGGTTTCTTATTAGCAGGTGGTTGAGAATTAGGTGCAGAAGAGGTGGATTAAAAGGCATCCTGGAAAGCTTCAAAGACAGGAGGGACTGGAGAATGGGCAGGGGTGCCCATCTCCAAGAGGGCACAATACCTCTTCTGAAAGTACAGTTGTGTAAAATCTAACCATAACAGGTAGTTGTAGACGAAGGACAGCCCATCAACTGGGAAGTATACCAAAGCCTTTAATACTTACAGACACCGTACATCACACATACACTCCCACGCAAGGTGTATGGCATAAAGGTGACATATGGATGCACACACACAGAAATGAAAAAGCCCCAGAATGAAAAGAATGTCCCTAGGCACAATTAAGTACATGTGCATCCAGAAGGAGAAAAGAGCCACTTGGCCACAAGGACACGAAAGAACAGACTAGAGCAGAGGAAGCAGTAGGGAGGGAGGAAATACTGCAACAGTAAAGACAAGGGCATCTACTATTATGGTAAGATTTTACACAACTGTACTATGTCCTTTCATATCACTGTTGCAGTACTCATAACTGAAGGGAGAGTACAAAAGCTTAAGAGGAAACCTGGGAGGAGAACGGCACTGAAGAGCACTCAGGAAACCCATGCAGGATAGCCCTGAAAATAACATCCATCTTAAGATGCTTAGTGAAGGTATGAACAGAAGGCCAAGTATCAGCCTTAAGGGTGGAACTGGTATCCAGACCCTTGAAAAAAAAAAGCACCAGAGGAGGGAATAGCCCTGGCAGAATGCGTCTTTACTGATAAGTAAAGACATTTACCATGAAAATAATAACAAAATGAAGTGGATTTAGAAATTCAGGAAGAGATGGTCTGCTTAGAAACAGCTAAACCCAAAGACCTAGGACTGGCAGACTGTGGGGAAGAAAAAAGGAAGGCAAATTAAAAGACTGATTAAGGGACAACTCACTGAGCATAAAACAAGAGTTAGTACAAAGATACACCCTGTCTCTGTGGAAAACTAAGAAAGTAGGAACATCCATGAGATCCTGAAGTACAGACACCCTCATGGCTGAAGTCATAGCTAAAAAGAGCATTCTTGCAATTACAATGTTGAAAGGAATCTGAATCAGCAGGCTCAAAGGGAGCCTGAGTCAATTTTCAAGAAAACAATTGAGGTCCCAGGAAGATGAAATAGGCTTCCTGGGAGGCCTTAGATGAAGGACTTCTTGCTTGACCTAAAATATGGAGGCCAGAAATGGAGTCAAGGGCAGATAAGCAGAAATTGCTGACTGGTAAGCTTTAACTGAAGAATATGCCAACCCAACATGGAGCAGCTCACACAAATAAGAGAGAACCATTTTTTTTTTAATTTCTCCAAATCTTTTGGGTTTCTAATACCATGATGGGAATGGACCCAATTCATAAGTCAAAGTATTATTAAAGTTCATGAAATTAGTACCGTTTCAATTTTTGGTGTCAGCCAGAAGTGCTTTTCACAACACCCACATCATGCCCAGTAATGAGACTTCCTGCAATTTGTATGGAGTCACATGTATTGGTAATATAACCAAATACGACTGTAGATTCTTTTTTATAAGGCCCATTGCTCCTACTAGTATTGGAACTGTCCGGGTTCTTACTTCCACACTGCTTTCATTTCTGCCTGCAAATCCTGATATTTTTTAACTTTGTCTCTCTCTGTATGCAAGACACTGTAGTCGCTGGATGTAGCGATTTCAATGATCAATGCTACTTTTGTCTTCTTTTCATGGAGCACTATATTTGGTTTTCTCGCATCTATCTTTTGAACTGCTGGTAATGGGTAACCCCATGTGATGAAGACTTCATTATTTTCTATGATGCTTTGTGGTTCATGTTTCCAGTGTTTTTCAGCTACTTCAATATTATAATATTATAATGTTTGCACAACCTCCAGTGCAACAGTCTTGCCACATTATTATGCCTTTCAGTACACAGTCCTTCCGCCATTAGTATTATCACAACCAGCAACAAGGTGTGCAACTGTTTCTAATTCTGTTTTACAAAACCTACATTTGTCTGTTTCTCCCACATATTCAATGGACTCTGTAAACCAATGTGTATGTAGCCCACTATCTTGGGCCGTCAGTATTAACCTTTCATCTTTTCAGTTTGAATTCACCTCTCCTTAACCATTCCTGCATTCGATCCTGATCAACATGAGGTTCTTCCAGGAGTTTTCTATACTTGCAACAATATTTATGCCTTCTCCACATTTCTTGCCTCCTCATCTGATCCTTCACCTTATATTCTTTTCTCTTGTTTTTTGGCACATTCAGTTGCTGCCTGATTTTTATCTATTTCTGGTTTGAGTTTCATTTTTGTTTGACACCAATATTCTCCTCATATTTCAAAACTTTCACTATGTATGGGTCTCATGAGGTCAGCAGACATGTATGCAGTCCCACAGACATGTATGCAGTCCCACAACTGCAGCTCTCTACATGTAATCAATTTCAAGTAGGCCCATATCTCCTTCAGAACGGGGAATATATGAACTTGGTATGCACTGATTTTTACAAATCATTTGATGAGCATGAAGCATCCTTCTTGTTTTCCTGTCTAATCTATCCAACACCTTTTGGGGCCATTCAATCACTCCAAAACTATGTTAGGACAAGAAGAGCAAATTAGTTTATAGCTTGAATTTTGTTACTAGATGTCTACGCTGTTTTCAGGATGAATTTAAGTCTTCTAAAATATTCCTAAGTTTTATTTGCATTTGTTCATGTTTTATTGTTGATTCTTCATCAATTCCCAAATATTTATACACTCCTCTTGCTCACGTTCTTTTATAACCCATTCTAGTCCCAAACTGATGTTTTCCTGGTGCTGCAGTTGTCCTGCTTTAAAGGTTGCTTTTGCACATTTATCAAAACCAAATGGCGTTCTTATATCATCTGAAAAAGTTTTAACAACTTGCAGTTGTGCTTTCAGTTCCTCATCTGATGAGCTATACAGTTTTAAATCACTGACAAAGAGAAGATGAAAAGTCTTGACACTTTTTTGCTTTCTGGGAGTCAAATTATAGCCATGGCCTAATCTGTTAGGTAGACAGCTTAATGGGTTAAGGGTAAGGCAAAAGTGCAGTGGTGACAGAGAGTCACCCTGGAATATCCCCCTTTGGATTTTTATCCCTGGAATAATAACTTGTCCTTTATCATGGCTTAACTGCAAAGTGGTTTGCAACTGTTTCATGGTTGCTGTGATCATTGTAGGTTGTATCTTATATATTTTTAAGTACTCTTTTATCCATGCATGTGGGATACTATCAAATGCTGTTTTGTAGTAAATCCATGCCATACTTAGATTCCTCCCCTTTTTACAGTTCTCCACTATGACTTTAACAACAAATGATCCTTTGTTCCATATGACTTTCTTTTACTGTTCTTTTGTTCTACTGCCATACTTGAGTTTTCTTCTAAATGACTATAAACTCTGTCAGCATCTATTCCAGTGTACAGTTATTGGATTGCAGGTTCACTCAAAGAGGACCATTGTTTTTCCTGCTGTTAGCCAGGCTGGTGTCTGGTTGGGGTGCGCACATAACTAATTCTTACTTATTGCTAAATATTCATGCAAAGATGTTAATTCTTTTAGCCAGAAGTCTGGTACTGCATCTGGGCCTAGGGTTTTCTAGTTAGAGGCTTTTCTTAACTTTGTTTCAATCTGCCTGGCTGCTGTACTTTCAAACTTCTTATTCTTTCATTTGCTTCTTCTATCCATTTAGCATATTTGTTATATTGTAAAGAATCTTCATAAATACTTCTCCAAAATGCATCTATTTCTTTTTTATTTTTGGGGTGGTCTTTCCATTCTTTTTAACTTATTTCCCAGTTCTCTTACAAAATTTTTTTGAGTTATCAATAAATTGCTTGTTTTGTACTTTTCCTTTATATTTATTTGGGTATCTTCTAAGTTTTTCTGCCTTTGCTGATATTTTTAGTTTATTATTTGCAATAGCGCATGACAACTCCCGATCCATAATACTGCATATTGCTTTTTTATATCTATCTTGCGAAGTACTTTTGTTGATCTGTTCCCTCTTCTATACAGTAAAACATCTTGGCTTAATTGCTTTATAATTTTCTGTATTTGATACTTGCACGATGGCATTCGATTTCTCCCCTTCCTTTCCCATACTACCATGTGTTCTTGTGGTAGAATTTTATCTGTCATTAATTTAGCTGCACAGTAATATATACCATTTGCTTCTGTTAGAATCCACGGTGGTACAGCGGTAGCATTGTTACCTCACAGCAAGAGGTTCTCCTGTTCGATTCTCGGCTGAAGTGCCTTCTGTGTGGAGTCTGCATGTCCTCCCTGCGGTGGAGTGGCCTCTGAAAGACATGTGTGAATGGCTGTACCTTCGCTGAAGGTTGGGTGTCAGGCTGGCAACTCGGCACCATAAAAATCGATTGCCAATCATTAGTGGACCGGAGTTCCGCTGTGGCGACCCCTAACCGGGAAAAGCTGAAAAGACAAACAAACTTCTGTTATATCGCATGGATCTCTACAGACAGTCCTAATTACTGTGTTCGTTTTATCAAACTTCTAACTTTTTGGGTTTTATTGACCTTCTGCAGTTTATTTCTTTCATTGATCTTAACATGTCTGTATCTATTAAATCAAGTAACTCTTTCTTCTCTTAGTTCATTTTCTTCTAAACTGAGGGCACATTTTTTGTTCTCCATTTTCTGCGGGCATTCTATAGAAAGTTCTATAGCTTCTACCTGTGGCACATTCTCTTCAGTTTCATCCTTTGTCATCTGTTGTTGTCATATGGGAAAGAAAAGTTGTGTAAGAACTTACCATAACCATAGATGTCCTCTTCCATGTTGCAGTATTCTGCATATGGGTTTATCCTTCTAGTCTTGTGTACGTACGGCCAGTATCCAAATTCAGTCCCTCCTAGGTGTGCAAGATGTTAGGTCTAGGTGAGAATACGTGGGCCATATAAGTGACGTTGGCATGCAACAGCCCTCAGAACTGAAGGCCCCAGTCGGAGCCAGTCCTAATAGGGCAATGCCAAGTCATTGCCATCCAGAGAGGGAAAACACAGCTGATAAGTGGGGAAGGAGGGAGGGTAGGAATACTGCAACATGGACGAGAAGGACATGTATGGTTATGGTAAGTTCTTACACAACTTTTCTATGTCCTTCTATTCCTATGTTGCAGTATTCTGCAAATGGGTGAGTGCCAAAGCTCACTGAGAAAGGGTGGGTGATATGGAAGAAGATTTCAGGAATCCCTACAGGATAGCCCTAGCAAACCCTGCCCTGGACCTAGAGATGTGGTCTAGTTTGCAGTGTTTGGTGAAGGTATGAAATGAAGACCAAGTGGCTGCCTCCAGGATGGAGGAGGTATCCAGGCCCTTGAAGAAAACCCCTGAAGATGCATGGCTCTAGTGGAGTTGGGTCTTACTGTACCCTGAAGTGACTTACCATGGTGTTGGTAGCAGAAGGTAATGGCCTTGGAGATCCAAGTGGAAACAGTCTGTTTGGACACAGCCTTCCCTAGTGCTCTAGGGTGGAAAGATATGAAAATTTGGTCAGTCTGTCTGATAGACTTGGTGTTGTGGAGGTAGAATCTAATTTGTCTGTGAACATCCAGGGAATGAGGCAATCTTTCACTTCTTCCTTGTGGGTTCGGGAAAAGAACGGGTAAGTGAATGGCCTGATTAAGAGAGAGGTAATTGACTACCTTGGGCACGAAACATGGGTTTATCCTGATGGTAACCCTGTCTTTATGAAAAACAAGGGAGGTGTAGCCATTAGTGCCTGGAGCTCCGATACCCTTCTGGCAGAAGTGATAGTCACTAGAAGGACTGTCTTCCAGGTGCAAAGCTTTAGAGAAGTTTGATCAGCTGGCTCAAAGGGTGGAAGTGTAAGCTTCTCCAGCACATAGCTGAGATCCCGAGGAGGAGTAGTTTTCCTGGGGGGGATCTGAGATGCAGGATCCCTTTGAGGAAGAGCTTCAAAGGGAGTCTGGATGCCAAGGGGGGATCCATGGGTAGGCATGCAGATACAGCACACAGGTGTGCCTGAATAGATGAGTAGTCCAAGCTTGTCTGAAGTAACTCACAAAAATAAGACAGCACTAGGTGAATGTTGCTAGTAAGCAGATCCAGCTGCTTATTTTGACACCAAGTAAAGAACCTTTTCCATTTAGACAGTTATGATTTTCTAGTGTTAGGTTTCCTGGCCTCCTGCAGGACACTGAGCATGTCCTCATTGTGAAGGTGTCTGCATGGGATCAGAAGCCTATCCACCACAGGGGCAGGTGTAGCAGCTGCCACTGTGGATGGATTAGAGATCCCTTGTGCTGTGTGAGGAGGTCCACTCTGTGGGGTAACTTGTGGTGATTGCCCTTGGACAATTGAAGGAGCAAGGAGGAACCAATGCTGTCGGGGCCAGTAGGTAGTCACCAGCAAGATTTTTGGAATGTCCTGCTAAATCTGTAGCAGGACCCTCTGAATGAGAGGGAAGGGGGTAATGCATAAAGGTATTTCCCCTTCCATGAGATTGTGAAGGCATCTGTTGCCAGTGTTTGTGGGTTTGGTGTCCTGGTGCAGTATCCAGGAAGTTGCCTGTTGTTGGCGGAGGCAAACAGGTCTGATCTATTTGAGGTGTACCCCATCTGTGGACCAGGTCCAGGAAGACATCCTGGTGAAGCATCCATTTGTGACTGTTTATGCTGGTTCTGCTCAAAAAATCTGCTTGGAAGTTGTTGAGAGAGGGAATGTATGCTGCTTTCAGGGTAATTTCCTGAGAAGTGGCTACTTCCCACACGAGTACAGCAAGTCTGCAGAGCAGGTAGGACTTAGTTCCTCCTTGTTAGTTGATATACCACAAGACTGTGGTGTTGTCTGTATATTTCAGAAGGGATCCCTTGCGAAGGAAAGGAGTGAATGTCCGAAGGGCTAGGAGGATTGGCCTCATTTCTCTGGCATTGATGTGTTCTGTTTTCTGTCTGTATGTCCACAGGCCTTGTAATTTTCGAAGGTCGAGAGTGCCCCCCCCCCACCCCCACCCCAGGTCTGAGGCATCTGTATGCATGACTTGAGAAGGTTGAGGTGGTTGGAGGGGGAGTCCTGGGTTGAGATTCACCTGAGATAATCACCATAAGATCTCCTGTTTTAGGCATGGAAGCAAGGGTACAAATTGCTCCAGTGGGTGGCCGTGCTGCTTCCAGACAGAGCATAGGTACCAATGCAGCTTTCTCATGTGGAACTGAGCTAGGAGTAGCATGGGTATGGTAGCCATGTAACCCAGAAGCTTGAGGTACTGTCTTGCAGTCAGCTGAGAGGAATGCAAAATTCATTGGAGGTGTTCTGTAAGAGAACTCACCTTTGTTGAGGGCAGGTATGCCTCCACCAGGTCTGTGCGGATTCTGTACCCTAAGAACACAATGTCTTGGGATGGTGTAAGGTTGGACTTTGGGACGTTTATTTGAAACCCAAGAGCCTGTAAGAGAGACACCATGAACTGGATATGGGTTAGGAATGTTTTTTGGCTGGCAGCCAGTAAAAGCACATCATCCAGGTATGGGAATATTTGTATCCCTTTTGTCCTGCAAAAGGCCATTACCGGAGCCAGGCATTTGGTGAAGACTCTGGGTGTAGTTGAAAGTCCAAAAAGGCAAAGCAGAGAATTGCAAATGAGAGCAGCCCACTAAGAATCTTAAGTATTTTCTGTGAGTTTCATGGGAATGTATAAATAGGCATCCTTGATGTCTAGTGTAGCTAGGAAGCCTTTGTAGATAACAAGAGAGAATAGAGCTGGCAGGGTCAGCATTTTAAAAGTTGGCACTTTTAAGACAGGATTGAGCCTTGAAAGGTCTAGGATGGGTCTCCATGGCCCTTCTTTTCTGGCAACCAGAAAAATCCTTGAGTAAACTCCTCTTCCAAATTGAGAGGGTGGAGTTTTTTCTATAGTGCCCTGGTTTAAAAGGGTTTGTAGTACTGGTAGCAGGAGAGGCAGTTGCTGAGCAGGAGGTTGTGGCATGCCTAGTCTCAATGGAGTGGTTATCAACGACAGGTAGAAACGGTCTTGGAGGATGGAAGGGACCCACTTGTCTGAAGTGACCTGATTCCAAACAGGAAGGCAATGAGAAAGGCAAGCAGACAGTGGGATGGAAGGAGTTGGTGGGGAAGGCAGGAGTGGCAGGTAGTCAGACACTACCTGCCCTGTCTTGAAAGGATATCCTTTGACTAGAGGAGGGAGGTGCTCTAGCTGGAGGATTTTTCTTTCTTGCTTGCCTGTGTCTATCTTGAGGAACAGGATTGGTGTGTTTCCTGATGAATTGAGTTTTTGCAGGATAGTTTCTGTAAAACTTAGGTACTGGAGAAACTAGCAGATGTTTAACATCCTGCATCTCTTTTCCTTTTTGTTGCAGTGATTTGAAAAGGTCTGCTACTTTTGAGCCAAATAAGGCAGCATTGTCAAGTGGTGCATCACTGAGCTTAGCTCTGAAATCATCTGGCAGGGGTTGCAAGCGCAGCCAGGAGTATCTGCGAAGTGCAGAAGCTAAAGTTGCTGACCTTGCTTAGGATTCAACAGCATCTTAGCTACATTTAATGAAATGTCTGGTAACTTGGGACATAAGGGCCAGGAGAGAAGAAATAGATGACTTGGCTGAGGAATCTGGAATGTCTGTCAGCTGTCTGGTGGTAGAGTTAAGAAGAAACAGGGCCTACTTTGCCATATGAGTCTAGTAATTAGTAGCTCTAAATGCCAAGGTGGATTGAGGTGTAAATCTTTTTGCCTAACCTTTCCATGGTTTTGCTGTCTTTATCAGCAGGAAGAATGGTGGTGGTAGGCAAGAGTTTGGAAGCTTTGTTTGTGGAGACAGAAATGGTAGCTGGATCTGCAGGAGGGTACGTGATCAAATGTTTAGCAGAACATGGGACTTTGCACAGTCTGTCTGCTCTACGCGGAGCAGGAGGTTGTGAGTCTAGATTGAGAGATATAGAAGAAAAGGCATCTAAAAAGGCAGGCAGTATAGGAGGAATGACCAAAGGGCTTGGTGTTTCCATTTGAATGAGGTCATAGTACCTCTTTTGTATTTCAGACATGTCTGTGCATTCCCATTTGAAGTGTTCCTTCATTTTGGAAACAGTTTCAGAGAGGGTCAAATCTTCATGAAGGGAATCTGGGTCTATAGATTCTTCCTCTGGGGATCCATACCCCAAGGTTGAAGAAAGCTGTGAAATATAAAAGAGGGAATCATCTTAGGAATCTAAACAGATGCCTTCTTCCCTAGTTACTGTCTCTGCAGGTTAAGGCCTAGGACTAAATAGATGAGGAGAAGCAGCAGGGGCAGAAGCAACTGATGTAGGCCTCAGGGCCATATAAGCTGAGAAAAGGCTTTGGCTAAAGGCCTGCCAGTCTGGAATACTTTCTGCTGACTGAGAGGTATACTTCCTTTTTTCTCTCCTCTTAAGAATCCCAGCAGGTGTCTGTTTAGGAGTGGGCATCAAAGTTTGAGTCAAGGAATTGTAAGGTTCCCCTGAACATGATGGTTCCCCCTCAGCATCCAAAACGATTGCCGGAATAGCCTCTGCGGACGTGCTGTCACTCACTGGTAGTACGGCTTTCTCAGAGGTATCCACAACATCCAATGTGGTGGATTTGGGTCCAGATCCTGAGAACAGGCTGATGTTGGCTACAGATTGGGGATCAGTTTGAAGAGGCTCATCAAGTGTTACAGGCTGCAAAGATCTAGCCCTTTTTTTAGGTGGTTCAGAGGTGACATCAAATGAACTCTCCATTCGCAAAGCAAGCTGTTTCAGACTTTGGTTCTCTAGGTACAAATTGAGTGCATACAAATTACTGCACAATGTTTTTGGAACGAACGCCTGGCAAATAGGGCAGGCCTTATAATCATGTGACCGTCTGAGACAAAACAGACACTTATCATGCGCATCTTTATGAGGGATCTGATGACCGTACTGACATTTACCCTTTCTGGATGACATGACAAGGCAGTAATACAATACGAAGGACTAAAAAGGTCCCCAACGGGGTACTTAGCTTGAAACTTGAATCTATCTTTCAGCAAAAGCAGGAATACCTGGTGTACGACTGGTGGATGAAAAGTTCTGAGGGCTGATGCATGCCGACATCACTTTTATGGCCCACATACTCTTGCCTAGACCCGACATCTCGTGCACCTATGGGGGACTGAAAACTTTTGGATACTAGCCATATGTACGTGAGACTAGAAGGGTAAACCCATATGCAGAATACTGCAACACAGGAATAGAAGAACAACTCACTAGCCTATCACTCCTCATCATCGACTGCGTCACAGTTGTCACAGTTTCCTGTTCCTTCCCTTGCTGTCCAGCTTCAAGTGAATGTTTATACTGGCTTCCTGTGGATGGCTCCAAAATATCTTATAGGTTCATAGGTTCATACTAGGCTATCTGCCCTGAGGCAATTATAAGCCTATCCCGATTCTGTATGGCTTACGCCACCCCTTGATTTGAGTATACTGTGCCCTTTTTAAGGTTTAGTTTACTGTGCCTATAGGTTCTCATATAGCAACTGACCAGCTACTTCCCATTCCACTGGTCTCTCCTTAATTTGGATGTCTATTGCCCTATCCTGCTGTGGTGCTTTCTGAATTAGATTTTCTACACTGAATCCTTCACTTCACAGGTACTCCATAACCTCAGTTTCTATTTCTTTACCTTCCCCATTACTGATCTTCTTTTCTACTTTTCCTCTTTGTCTTCATATTTTTTTGTATTGTAAAGTTTTCCATGTCTGGAGTCTTTTGCTTGTATTTCTCTTCAAATATCTTTGGTGCTGCTCTTTTTATATTGATTAGTTTTGCTTTCTCCTTTGCATAAATATTACACCATATTAAATCTCTCTTTCTTTCCCATGTCCATATTTCTTTTTCAGATGTCTCCTGATCTTCCTGTTTCCTACTTTGGGGAATCATTCTATCATACTGTGATGTAACCTGTGTTAGACCTTCTACACGCAGTCCTTCACTTTGAATACATTCCATAACTCCAACTTCTAATTTTTTTTTTACTTTTACTTTATTAATTTTCTTTTCTTTATTATGAAATTTTCCATATCTGGATGCCTTTACCTGTATTTCTCTTTGAATATCTTTGGGTCTGCCTTTTTTGTATTGATTAATTTGGCTTTTGACTTTCCAAAAAATATTGCACCATATCAAATCTCTCTTTCTTTCCCATGTCCATCTTTCTTTTTTATACTTTTCAAAAATCTCTAGGTTTTGTTGTTTATATTTTTGCACTTCCTCTGATGCTTCTTTTTCCAAACAGACCAAAGTTTTTAGGTCTATATAATGTTTTTCACAAATCTGTTGTATTAATGAATATATTTTTTTATTTGAAGCTTTTGACAGCTTTTCTTGTGGAAGTAATTTTCTTTCCTCTAATTTCTTTCTTAATCTTTTTGTAGATTTTGTGTCTGGAAATTCTGTGGTTTTTGCATAATAGTAAGAAAACATAATTTATTTTTTCTTATCCTCATTTAGTCCACTCTATCATCCTTATGGCACTTCTTTGGCCTATCAGATTTTGTGATCTTTATGGACTGCTCCTTCCTTCTACAACAGGAGGGCCATCCTCCCCCTGGGACTGGCCTGGCCTCATTGTAGGAATGTTGGTGTATTTTGAGGATTCTACACTGTCATTTTTTCCAGTCCTGGCACCAGTGTGCCTACCAGGATTGGACAGTTTTTTTATCTTAGGTCTTGTACACCCAGCTAAAGTTTTTTTTTTTTAATTTTTGACCTACTTCTGTCTATGATATATGCTATATAAAATGCAGTCTATATATCAGTGTCATCTTGGTGAGATTTTGTGAAAAACAGGATCCACCTCGTGAAGGTACTCACCAAGACTTGAGTTGTTGTTGTTGTGCCTTTTGGCTTTTCCCAGTTAGGGGTCACCACAGTGGAAACTCTTGTCCGCTAATGATTGGCAGTAGATTTTTACGTGCTGAGTTGCCAGCCCTGATGCACAACCTTCAACGAAGGTATGCCCATTCATGCATGTCTCCACACAGAAGACGCTCTCGCTGAGAATTGAAAAGGACAACGTCTTACTGTGAGGCAACAATGCTACCACAGCACCACCACCGCAGTACGAATTAACTTTCAGCTTGCTGACTTCTCTCTCCATTTGGACCATAACTCCACAGATTGGTGCTTCTCTCACCATCAGGATCCCCTAACAGAAAGTATCTTCCATTAGGACAAACATGGTTTCCTGATAGTGGGATTCCTGGCCTCATGCAAGACCCAAAGCACTTCATCAGGTAAGAGGTTCTCAAAAGGGATCAAAACCCTATCTCCCCACAACATCAGTTGAAGAGTGGACAAATGAGGATAGATAAGAGACCCCTTATCTTGTGTGAAAAGATCCACCTGGTGAGGTAACTTGTGATGACTGCCCCTGGCCAAGTAAAAAAGAAGGGGAACCAATGTTCTGTATAGGCCAAAAGGGAGTCACTAGCAAGATTTTGGGAGTGTCCTGTCTGGCGTAAGCCACAAAAATTTGGGCTAGGCTTATAAATGCCTTAGGGCAGATAGCCTAGTATAAACCTATGAACCTATGAACCTATGATCTTGTGCAAAACTCATGCCAACAGAAGAAGGGGAGAGAAGGCGTTCAGAAACATCCCCTTTCAAGGAAAGACAGGGCATCCACTTTCCAAGCCAGAGGACTTGGGACTCTGGAACAGAACAGAGAAAGTTGTCTGTTCAGAGGGGAGGCAAAAAGATCTACCTAAGGATTACCCCACTGATGGAGAATGTCGAGGAACACATCTCTGTGAAGCTTCCATTTGTGAGCTTGTTTGCTGAACCTGCTCAAAGAGTCTGCCACTAGACTGTACTCTGTGGGAATGTAAACAGTCTAAGAGTCACTTGATACTGTACAAGATCCCAGACCTGAAGATCTAATCTGCAAAGAAGGTAGGAACTTTTATCCCTTAGTTGTTGACATACCACATCACAGTGGTATTGTCTGTGAAACTTTTGAGGGGACTGGTATGAAAAAAGGAATGAAAAGCTTGAAGAACTGGAAGCAGAGCCCTCATCTCCTTTACACTGATGTGGTCCATCCTCTAATGAAGAGGCTGGAGACCCTGAACTTTGAAAGCGACAGAGGAGGCCTCAATCCCCTGTCTGAGGCACCTGTAAAGAGCACTTAGGTCAGGACTAGAGCTTGGAAAGGAAGTCCTGGGTTGAGAGAAAGTTGATGAATCCACCACTGAAGCTCCAGCTGGAGACAAGGAAGGAAGGGGACTGGGAAGTCTAAGTGGTGGCAATGTTGGACCCACAATGACTTGAGGTATCACTGTAGCTTTCTGATTTGGAGCATGGCCAGAAGCACCATGGTAATGGTGGAAACCATGAACCTGAAGGCCCTGAGAAAGTCCCTGGCCATGACTGAAGCCAGAGGAAGAAGAAACTGGAAAAAGGTAGTAAGAGACAGTGTCTTTGGGACAGGCAGAAATGGCAATAATGGGAATGGTCTGGAGTCTGTGCTGAAGAAAATATGTTGAGAAAGGGTCAGAGCTGATTTCTGAAAGTTTACAGTAAACTCCAGACTCCGCAACAGAGGAAATAGTAAACTGGAGATCCTATAGCAGAGCACTGGAGAAAGCAGCTTGAATGCGTATTTAATCAAGATAAAGAAACATCTGAACTCCTCTCATCCTGAAAAAGGCAATGGCAGGAGCGAGGCATTTGGTGAATAGTCTTCAGGCAGTATGCGGCCAAGGGGCAAAGCAGAAAACTGAAATGTAAACATTTCCTAAAAAGGGGATGGATAGGGATATGAAGGTAGGCATCCTTGAGATCCAGAGAGACCATAAAGGCCTGGGGAAGAAGAAGGGGAAACAAAGTCTGAAGAGACAACATATGAAAGGAAGGGGTCTTGTTGGTAATGATGTTCAGCTGGGAAACATCCAGAATTGGTTTTCAGGCACCCTCCTTTCTGAGAAACCAAACAAAAAAAAAAAAACTTCCCTACCTGGGCAGGGGGCACAGCTTGAATTGTGCCTTGGATCTAAAAGTAATGGAGCTCCTTCGGGAAAAGGGGACATTGTTCGCAAGGAAGTTGAGGGATGTCCAAATAGGCTGGAAGGGATTTCCAAGCCAACAAATATCACTGGTGGATAATGGACTGACCCACAGTGTCTTTTGTGATCTTTAACCAGTTTAGAAGAGAGAGGGAAAGACAGAGGGATAGCAGAACCTAGCCACGGAAAAGGAGAAGCAAGTAGGTTTCTGGTAAGCAGGGGTTTGAGTAGACTTAGTAGGAAGCACATGTCTATAGCCAATTTTTTTGCTTTTGGGTGGAAGGCAAAACTGCCTGCAAACAAAAACAGGTTTGGAGTGCATGGATCGTGCTATCCCAAACAGAACCAAGATGCTATCCTCCAAAAAAAGGAAGCCAATCTGGTGGTCCCCTGCCATAAACAAAATGTACAACAGAAGGAAGAAACTGTTGCAAGAGAGAGTAAAATCCCATGAGTGGAGGAGCTCCCTGGTCAGCCTCAATAAGCTGAGATCCCTTATAAGATCCTCCAAAGCTAGCTATGAAAACAAAATTGCCACTAAATCCAAGGACAACCACAAGGCATTCTATAGCTATGTCAAGAATCTAGATGGCAACACCCAGATCTGCTCTGAGTTGCAGCACAAAGGCACGAAAATTACAGAACCAACTGATATTGCCAACATCCTGGCAGATAGGTTCAGTGCTAACTTTATCCCCCTCTCACCCCCTAAAGGGCCCATATCTATACAGAAAGAATGCAGAGTCTCTGTAATCACAACTACGCAGGCAAAAGCAAAAAACACAGCATCCATGGGACCGGACAACATCCCAGGCTGCGTTTTACATGAACTTTGGAACAAACTGGCTCCCCACTTAAACACCATGTTCAATAATAGCCTCCCATTAGGCTTTGTGCCCACTGAATGGTGCACGGCAGCAGTTATCCCACTCCACAAAGGGGGAGCCACCACTGATCCTGGCAACTATCGACCTATTAGCCTGACGAGCCTGGTCTGCAAGGCCATGGAACGTATCATCATGGAACTCATAAACAAAGACATTGATAACCTCCAAACTCTGGATCCCACCCAGTTCAGGTTTGTGAAAGGCAGATCATGCCTCCTGAAGCTGATTGACTGCTTTGAGGCAATCACCAAAGCCATGGATGAGGCTAAGATGGTTCACACAGCCTATCTTGACCTCGCCAAGGCTTTCGACACCATCCCCCATTCTGGAATTATAGCTAAACTCACTAAACTAGGTATAAATCCCTACGTCACAAGACGGGTTGCCATCTGGCTCACTGACAGAACCCACACTGTAAAAGTTGCAGACTCCAAATCTGACCACAAAGCAGTGACAAGTGGAGTACCACAGGGTTCCATCCTGGGACCTCTCCTGTTTGGTATCTACTTTTCTGAAGTACAGGCTAACACAGAAGGCCTCTGGCTAATGAAGTTCACAGATGACTGCAAACTAGGAGCCATAGTCAAGTCCCCAAATGATGTGGACATCCTACAGAAGGGCTTCACTGAGACAGATGCCTGGTGTCAGAGCCATGGCCTCAAGCTCAGTGCCAAAAAGTGCAGTGTCATCCCCTTTGGTAAAAACTCTGTACCCATGAACAGTAGTCTCTCCTTTGATAGTCACATCGCCACAGTAGTCAGGAAGCCCTTTTATGTGGCACACCTCATCATAAAATGGTTCTCATCCAAGAAAAAAGAGGTCATTGTTCCCCTCTGCTCATCACTCATTAGACCCATTATAGAGTCAACGCCCCTTTTGTAATGTACCTCACAAGACATCTGCAGCAGCTGGAAAGGTCACAGAAGTACCTCACAAAGAGGATTACTGGCCTCAAACAAATGCCCTACACTGACTGCCTCAAAAAACTCCAGCTTTACTCCATAGCATATTGCCTACTCTGAGATGATCTCTGCCTAACATATAAAGCTATGTCAAACCCAGAGCTGTTGGACATGCTACACCTAAAGAAATCCCAATCCCTCTGAGCTACACGCTCTAGGGACCTGAACCTTGTCACCACAATAAACAGGACATGCTGGAGGGATAGATTCCTGTCCCAGAGACTTCCTATACTCTGGAACAAGCTACCCATCTATGTCAAGCAAAGTTCTTCATTAGCGCTCTTCAAGAAAAATCTTGATGAGTGGATGGGAAATAGGAAATACACCCTGGGGATCACTTCTGTGTCTCTGCTCGACAGTGGCACAGGAAAATAACTTTCTTGGGTGGCGTAAGCTATGGTACCTTGCTGGCTAGGCTTACATAGGCCCTTGGGCCGATAGCCTAGTACCTACCTATGAACCTATGGAGAGGTAATTCCTCTGAAACTTAGGAATGGGAGAAAAATATCTCTCAACTCCTGTAAGGCGTTATCTTTATGCTGGAGAGACTTGAAAAGTTCAGCAGCACCAAAAAATAGTTTTATTATCCAAAGGAGCATCCACCAGCTTGGTCTTAATGTCATCAGCCAAAGCCTGAAGATGAACCCAAGAGTAACACCTCATAACAGAACCAAAGGCAGCAGCCCTGGAGGAGGCATCAGCTGCATCATAGCTGCTTTTATAAGTGATGGGCAACTTGAGAGGTAGAACTCAAGTGGGAAAGGGCAAAACCCTCTCCTCAGGGTCAGGAAGGACTTAAACCACTTGACAAACCTGAGAAAGGAAAGCCAGTACATAGCTGGTCATATGAATCTGGTAGTTAATGGCCTGAAAAGATAAAGTGGCAGCAATATAAACCTTTTTGCTCTCCATGGCCCTACTATCCTTGTCCGAAGGAAGCAGCTTGTAGAAAGAGACACATACTACAGAAGGATCAGCAGAAGGGCATTTATTAAGAAATTTACTTTCCTCATGCACCTTGTAAAATCTGACAGGATTCTTGGGACCAGGGGGCTGAAAATTAGGGTCCACAGAAGCTGCTTTAAAGGTATCCAGGAGGGCAGCCAGAACTGGGGAAACAGCAGAAGACTTGGGGACTCCATCGAGAGGAACTCATAATACATTTTCTGGATATCAGAAACCTAAAAACAATCCCACTTAAAGAATTCCATCATATGGTAAACAGTACCCCCAAAGGAGAGGTTCTTTAAAGGAGAATCTGGATTAACAGAATCCCCTTCCTTTGAACCATAGTCCAAGGGAGAAGAGATCTGAGAAGAATAAGCTAGGGACTCTTTCCCCAAATCCTGATCCTCATCTGAGGAATCCAGTTCCCTAGGTCTGTTTAAGAAGAGTGGAAGACAAGGAAGGCAGGAACAGACACCCCCTTGAGGAAGCTTAAAGCCATTAAAACATTAAAAAACCCTGAGTAAAATCTGGCCATTTACACTGGGGAACTTTAACTACAGGGGAAACATCCTTGACTTTCTTCTTCTTTTACTGCAGGATGTCTGCATGAAACACCCTGGGAGGGTCAGACCATTGATAACACTCAATAAGCATAATAGGGATCTCCTCTCACTCACTAAGATCTGAGAAACCCCCCTTGGTCCCTAGGAAATAATCAGCCGAGGTTCCCCCTCAACATCTGGTGCATCCGTTTGTAAAGCTTTGGAAAACATGTGAGAAGATGGATCCATGCTGGCCTCCAACATGGTTGTGGCAGAGGAGACTGAATCAACCACCAGATGATCATCTGGGCTTTCACTAGCCTCAAAAGAGACATCAGGGGGAGGCTGGACAGCAGCCATATCAGAACAAAGATTTTGGCTGCCTTCTTGGCCAATAGTTGAGCCTCGGATGGAAGACTCCATCACAGCACCTTCAGCCAACAGCTTCATACACTGACTTTCAAGGTAAATAGATAAGGAGGAAAGACAAACATGTAGGGTCTTGGAGACAAAAGCATGACAGACAGAATACTGTGTATGGTCATGGGAAGCACAAAACAGAAGAGAAACTGAGAATGATAGTCTTTATGGGTAATCTGCCTCCCACAATGACATTTTCCCTTTCTGCATGACATGAACCCAACCAATACTAAATAGAAAAGAAAGATAAGAAGAAACCCCAGTAGGGCACTTATCTGAAAGCATGGCTTGGTAAACAGCAGAGCAGAAAGGTATTCAGATGGATGCTCAATGATGGCATTTGGATGAGCAGTGCAGAGAGAGTACGTATGATGTACCATGTGCCTGTAAGTACTAAAGGCTTTGTTATACTGGTCAGATGTTGGGCTATCCTTAGCAGGAGATCCCTTCAGTTTGGAATGAACAATAGACAGATTGATCATATTCCAGGTCTAGGCAAAAAAAAAAAAAAAGACACTTGGTATGCAAGTTCTTCTACGAAATTTGCCTACTGCACTGGCACTTACCCCTCCTACCTGACATCTACAAGTTTCAACAAAATATCATAAGATAAAAAATAATGTTCCCCACTGGGGCACTTATCTGGATCAACAAATGAAGCAAAGGCACCAACAACGAAACAATCGAACAGATACACAACTTGTGTTCAAGCTGGTGGTGAGATAGTCTGGAGATCCACTGCTCGTACATCCATTTTTATACCCAACGCATATGAGCTAAGGTTATGCATTGGACCTATGAACTAAGGAAGGTAAAGTTTTGGTATCGCAGCTGGATGTCAGCAGCCATAACTCATATAGCAGGAATGCTGCAACACTGATTTCAGTCAGGACACACACACACACACACACACATATATATCTATATATATATATCTATATATATATATCTATATATATATATATATATATATATATATATATATATATATATATATATATATAATTTCTTTTTCTTTCCCCTATCAGTACTGTAGTAACCTTGAAAGCATTATGCTAAGGCATTAGTTGTGTTATCTGATGGAACTTGAAGCCCTATGACTCCAAGAGTGTGGATTTCATTTTTACTTGATGACCAGGTGGCTGATCTTGTCTGCTGACCCTTTTCAGTCACACCCCATGCTCAATGATTAGTATACAATCAGTTTGCACTCTATAAGTAATTTACAAAGAAGTTACAGTATCAGAATTTAATTCACTTTTGAGACTAGAGAGTGCATTGTATACACTGTACAAACATCACAAAGTATAAAGAAATGTAATACTTTGATTCTTAAGCACAGAATGACAAACACCCTCCTGTAAAAGGTGATGATCTTAACTATTATCTTTATAACAATTTTGACTTCAGTAAGTAGCTATTAAAGTACAGTTGTGTACACTTACCATAAATGTAGATGTTCGAGAGTCTTCACTGTTGCAGTCATCACATTTGGGTTTATCCCTGCTGGGGTAGCCCCCTGCTGGCCTGACTACCAGAGACTTGGTATTTCTACGTCTGTTGCTGTCGCTTGACAACTGACATCAGGTAGTCAGTGGTATAAAAGAAGGCAGCCGACGCCTTTACATCAGTATTTCTTGCCCTAACCGGACAGGAGCCCCCAAAATAGAAGGCCAGCTCTGGTGGAAGAAATCCACCAGTGGAAAAAAAATACCAATATGCCCCTTGTAAGGAAAGGAGAACAACAAGGAAGAAAGGTAACAAGTAGAAAAAGGGGGAAGGAGGGAGGGAAAAGTACAGTTCTGTATACTTACCATAAATGTAGATGTTCGGGTGTATTCACTGTTGCAGTCTTCACATTTGGGTTATCTGCCTGCAGGTAGCCCTCAGCCGGCCTGATTATCAAAGTCTTGGGTCCTGCGTTGGTTGCTGTCTCATCTTCTGTGATGTCAGGTAGTCAGTGGTATAAAGCATGCAGCCAATGCCATTACATCAGTTTTTCTTGCCCCAGATGTCAAGTACCACCCTAATGGGAAGCAATTAAAGATATATATATATATATATATATATATATATATATATATATATACACACATATATATATATATATATATATATATATATATATACATATATATATATATATATATATATATATATATATATATAAATATATATATATATATATATATATATATATATATATATATACACACACACACACATACATATATATATATATATATATATATATACACACTGGTACACCTCTAACACAAAAGCAAATACACCAAAAAGCTTTTAAGCATAGAAAAGGAGAGTAGAGGTATAGCCAAAAGAAGTCAGGGGGCTGGAGGGAGGGTAACCAGAACTGCAACAGTGAATACACTCAAACATCTACATGTATAAGTGTACACAACTGTACTATGTTCTTTGTGTTTCACTGTTGCTGTCATCACATTTGGGTAGATTCCCAAAGCTAAGGGTGGGAGGAGGAAATTAGATAGCCTTAGGACCAGCTATAAGGCCCTGCAAGACTGCAGTGGCAAAGCCAGCTCTGGATTTAGAGAAAATAGGCAAATGGTAGTGCTTGGTGAAAGTATGTGCAGAACTCCAGGTAGCAGCTTCTAGGATGTCCCTGGTAGGGACACCTCTGAGAAAGGCTGTAGAGGTAGATGCAGCCCTGGTTGAATGGGGTCTATTCCCCTGTGGGATAGGTTTTCCATGGTGCTTATAGCATACATTTATGCAATGGCCTATCCATTTAGAAATGGTTTGCTTTGAAATAGCTTTCCCCTCTGCCCCTGCAGCAAATGCCACCAGCAGTTGTTCATATTTCCTTTGAGGTTTAGTCCTGTCCAAGTAAAATCTCAGTTGTCTGTGCACACCTAAGGAGTGCAGTATCCATTCCCCTTTGTTCTGTAGATTAGGAAAGAAGGTTGGCAAATGAATGGACTGATTAAGAGCCACACTGGAAACCACCTTGGGCATGAAGGAGGGATTGGTCCTAAGGGACAAACTGTCTGCATGAAAGATGATGAAAGGCTCCACTGCCACAAGGACCTGTAATTCAGATACCCTTCTTGCTGAAGTGATTGCTAAAAGGAAGGCTGTTTTCTAAGAAAGGAATTTCATCTCTGCAGTTGCAGCCGGCTCAAAAGGAACAGGAGTGAGTTTTTCCAATACAAAGTTAAGGTCCCTGGCTGGAGTTGGGGCTCTCCTGGGTGGTCTTAAATTTTTTGCCCCTGTGAGGAACTGCTTAAGCAGTGGATGAAATAAGAGGGGTGGTTCTTTGTTGTAATTAGCTGAAATGGCTGAGGCATGAATTTTGAGGAAAAAGAAAGGCCCTTATGAAGCATCTCAGTTAAGTATTGGAGAATCTGAGGTACGATGGGCACTGCTGTGGCCATCCCTTGAGTCTGATTCCAGGCACAGAATCTTTTCCATTTTTCAGTATAAAATTTTCTAGTACTAGGCCTCCCTGCCTCCAAAATGACATCCAACACTTGTTAACTGATGGATGGTAATGGAGAGATTAGGTAATTAGCCAGGTTCAGGGTTTAAAGCTGGGGGTGCAGAATCTGGCTCTCCTGCTGAGACAACAGGGTAGGGGTCTGAGATATTTGCATTGCTGATAGCAGGGTTTCTGTGGCCACCTGAAGTAAGTTGTCAAATGAATTTGTTTCTCTGGGGTGAGGAAAGCCATCTGGGAAGTTGTGTTCAAGCTTGCTCCCAGGAATATAATTTGTTGACAGGGTGCTAGATGTGATTTCTTTTCGTTTATGGTGTACCCCAGACAAGTTAACACATTTTGTACAAATGCCAGATGATTCAGAAGTATGTCCTGGTTTTCTGCCTGAATTAGACAATCATCCAGGTATGGATATATTTGAATATTTCTTTGCCTGCAAAATGCAATGACTGGAGCTAGGCACTTTGTGAATACCCTGGGCACAGTAGATAAGCCAAAGGGTAATGCTGAGAACTGATAGTTGAGTAGAAACCTTGTTCCTTTTCCTCTTCTGGTACAATCTGAATAGCTTTTAATCTTAAGAGAGAGAGAGTACTTGCTTTTGAGCCTCTGCCCACTGATTTGGGGGTATATCTGGCCAACCGTTTGGGGTTGGTAACGTGTGGAAGTGAAATCTGTATCCTTAGGAAACTATATTTAAAACCCATTTGTCCTGGGTAATGAGTTCCCAGTTTTTTGCTTGCAGAGCAATCTTTCCCCCTAAAGGAGCAGTCAGTTGAGAAGTGCTTGGAAGGTTTAAAGTTAAGTCATTGAGACAGCTTACCATAGGGGTAGTCTTACTACTCTCTGATGTGGAAATGGCAACCCCCCCCCCCCAACTGTTTAGTCCTGTGCATACCCTGGGACTGAAGCCTGGGTATTCTGCTGGTTCTGGGTTTGAACTGAGAAGGCCGAAGAGGCAGGAATGGACCAATTTTTTGAGGGCCAATGCCTACTAAATCTAGGAGGCTGTACTTGTAAGAAATCTTTAATAGTTTGCATAGATTTAGCTTTTTCCTCCATCTTTTTAAAAACGTCTTCTGCTTTGTCGCCAAACAGGTGGTCCTGATTTAAGGAAGCATCCAGCAATTTAGTTTTAACATGATCTGGCAAAGATTGTTCCTTAAGCCAAGCAGGCCTTCTAAGTACAGACCCGGTGACAGCAGCTCTGCAAGATACGTCTAGTGAATCAAAACCACATTGCAAAGTATGTTTTCCAACCTGTTCAGCAGAATGTATTAAATCCTGTAAATCCTTATTTTCAGCACAATCAGGAATCAACATCATTTTTCTGTTTAAGCAATCCAATAATATGCTGCTGATACTTTATAATATGAAACTGGCAATTTAAGGCCATGATGGCCAAGGTTGCAGAGGTATATACCTTCTTACCCCCATCTATCCAGGGCCCTGGAATCCCTATCAGAGGGGGTAAGATTTTTGGCAGTAGTAACCCTTGGGTCCCTGTGAAATGGTCTCAGGATCCACAGTAGGATTTTTAAAAAGGAACTTGTAAGAATCAGGAACCCTGTAATATCTGTCAGGTTTTCTGCGAGGAGGAGGTAAAGAGTCAGGGGCCAAGCTAGATTCTGAAAAGGCATTGTCAACAATGTCCAGCACAGGAGGGATAGCTAAAGGCCTGTGTTGGGGCAAGAATAAGAAGTCTCTAAGCCTCTTTATAGAATCAGAGTAATCCTGGCTTTCTCAGTGAAAATGCTCCCTAAGAGTATGCAAGGTTTCACCAAAAGAAAAATCCTCTGGGGGAGAAGCAGAGGGAATAGAGTCCTCTGCATCAGAATCCTCATAAGCAGATAAGGGTAAATCCTGGTCATCAAAGGAGACAGAAATTTCTGAATCCTGGTCAGAAGTATCATAAGCAATTCAGTCCTAGGTCTCTTAGAGGGGGAAGGTTGGCTTCCCCTGATTAAAGTAATAAGGTCTTCAGCCATTCTTATCATTTGTTTTAGGCATAGAGGCCTGACCATGCGGTCTGGGCATCGGTTTCCTAGGCATGGTTTGAGTTTTAGGCTTAGAAGAAGAAGATGTTGTCGGTTTAATATGCAAGTCAGTAGGCCTGAATACACCCTCAGAAGCCAGTGCCTGCACAGCAGCTTCGGACCCATCCAAGGTAGAGACATCCGCAGGTTCCACAGTTAAAGCATCTCGAGGCATACCAGACTCCAAATGGGTCTCAGTAGAGGCCTTCGAATCTGAAGTAGTGGGTATCAGGGGCTGCAAAAGTGCCTGAGTACCGGCAAACTGGCGACTAGCTTAGGAGAAGTGTTGTTGGCAGCTTTGGACCTAGGCAGCCTGTCTCTGTCTTTATCTTTGCATTTTTTTCACAATGTCGGTAGTCAGGTGTCTTACCGAAGACATATCTGGATAATTAAATCGAGTACCGAAATATTTAGAAGCAAAAATGTACTGACGATGAATAGTTTGTGGTTTAAATAAGACACATAACCGATAGCGAGGTATGTCGTGTCAGGGCCTAGGCAAGGAATACAGTACGAATGAAAATCTTTATGAGGTATTTTCTTTTCACAAGAAATACAATTACTGACTTTTAATGACATCGGTTTAGAGCAAGAAAAAGTTTCCCCAACGGGGTACTTAGCTTTAGTTTAAGACTTCGGTTCTGAAACTCGAAAATGAAAATTTCAGGAGTTGGCTGACCGGCACTTGCAAACTGCTTCTGCTTCGGGCACCGCAAGGCAAGAAAGACTGATGTAATGGCATCGGCTGCATGCTTTATATCCCTGACTACCTGACGTCATGGAAGATGAAACAGCAACCGACGCAGGAAAGACTTTGACAATCAGGCCAACTGAGGGCTACTGCAAGCAAATAACTCAAATGTGATGACTGCAACAGTGAAACACGAAGCATTCAACAGTTGATCAATGTCCAGATAGTATCTGAGCTGTAATAGGCAAAAGAGTTTCCAGACCTTGAGAGTGTTGACGCCAAAGGCTCTTCAGGTACCACTGAAGTTTCCTCATATGCAGTCTGGCATATGGAATAAGGCATATGCAAAATGCCATGAACCCCAAGGCTTGCAGGATTTCCCTTGCAGAAAGCTGTGGCCTGGTGGCCATTTGAGAGAAGTAAGCTGATAGGAAACTTTGTTTCTCTGGTGTTAGGCATGTCATCTGGGATGCTGTGCCCAGATTTGCTCCCAGGAAGATTATCCTTTTGGTGGGTGCCTGTTTGGATTTCTTTTCGTTGATTGAGTACCCTAAGGAGGTTAGTAGGTCCTTTACAAATGCCAGGTCTTTGAGCAGCTTTTCTTGGCTGTCTGCCTGAATAAGGCAGTCATCTAAGTAGGGGTAAATTTGAATATTTCTTTATCTGCACAAAGCAATGGCCAGTGCCAGGCATTTTGTGAAAACTCTGGCAGCAGTAGATAAACCAAAGGGAAGTGCAGAGAACGGAAAGTGTTGAGATCCTGCCCTGAAGCGAAGGTATTTTTGGCAGGACTCCCTGATGGGAATGTGGAGGTAGGCCTCTTTTAGGTCCAGGGTGACTAGCCAAGCATCCTTGGAGGGCATGGGTAGCAGCTGCTGGAGGGTGAGCATTTTGAATTTTAGGATCACCAGGAAGGTGTTTAGAATGGATAGATCGAGGATGAGGCACCAGGTGCCCTCTGTTCTGGTTACTAGAAATAGTCTGGAGTAGAAGCCTTGGCTTATTTGCTCTGCAGGAACGTGTTCTACCGCTCCCAAGGAAAGCAGGGTATGGATTTGCTTTTCAGCTTCTGCCCACTGATTTGGTGGTAGATCTAGGAACCCTTTTGGGGTTGGAAGGGTGTGGAAGGAGAATTTGTACCTCTGAGACACAATGTTCAGAACCCATTGGTCCTTGGTAATGGTGGCCCAGGTGCTTGAGTGAAAGGAGAGTTTTCCTCCAAGGGGTATGTGATGGTGGGCAGAGGCAAGGTAGGGAGGGGGTCAGCCATTGTGAGTTCTTACCATAAGGAGATGGCTTAGAACTCCCTGGTTTTGAAGTGGAGGCAGTTCGCTGCTTAGACCTCTGCAACCCATGGGACTGCTGTCTTGGAGGTCTGTTACCATGGGGCCTAGGCTGGCCCTGTTTACTAGGTGCAGGAAAGGACCAGTGCTCGGAAGAAAAATGCCTGCTGAACCTGTAAGAAATCTTTAATAGTCTACATAGATTTTGCTTTTTCTTCCATCTTTTTTAACACCTCTTCTGCTTTAGTACCAAATCAGTTATCTTTGTGCAAGGGTGCATCCAACAATTTTGATTTGACATGGTCTGGCAGGGGTTGCTCCTTAAGCCATGCATGTCTTCTAATGACAGATCCAGTGACTGCTGCCCTGCAAGAGGCTTCTAGGGTGTCAAAACCACAGTAAAATGTGTGCTTAGTTACTTGACCAGCAGAGTGCATTAACTCCTGCAAATCTTTAGATTCTGCCCATGCAGGAAATGAGGAAGTTTTTTGCTTAAGGAGCTCCAAGGTCTGTTGCTGATATTTTAGCATATAGAACTGATAATTAAGTGCCCTGAGAGCGAGGGTAGCTGAGATATATACATTTATACCCCATCTGTCCAGTGCTCTGAAATCCCTGTCTGAGGGGGTGGGATTCTTAGCTGAAGAAAAATTTAATTCCTTTTGGTCCTTGAGTAATGACCTCAGGGTCCACTGTTGGGTTTTTTTGTGAGAGTCAGGGACTCTGTTGTACCTGTCAGGTTTTCTGGGAGCAGGAGAGAGGGCAACTGGAGTCAAGCTGGATTCAAGGAAGACATCATCCACCACATCTAGGGCTGGGGGGGTGGCTAAGGGCCTGTGCTGTGGAAGGTTCAGGAACTCTCTGAGTCTCTTTTTAGACTGTGGGTAGTCTTGACTCTCCCATTTGAAATGCTCCCTTAAAGTATGAAAGGTTTCCCCAAAGGAAAAATCCTCTGGGGGAGAGGCTGAAGGAACAGATTCCTCTACATAAGAATCCTCATATGTAGAGAGGGGCTGCATGTCTTCATAGTCAAATGCATCAGATTCATCTGACTCTTTTACTGGAGACAGATCTCTTTTTCTTTTTGAGGGAGTGGCTTGGCTTCCCTAATCAACATGATCAGGTCCTCTGCCATTTTAAGCATTTGTGACTGAGGCAAGGGAGCAGGCGTCAAAGAATGGCTGGAAGTCTATTTCTTGGGGGTGGTTCAACCCCTGGGCCTAAGGAACTCTGTTGTTTTAGAAAGAAAGGTAGCCGTGAAAGAAGACATCTGTTTATGTCTGGATTCGGTGTTGCAAAGGACTTCCTTGAAAGCCATTGCCTGCACAGCAGCTCCGGACCCATCCAAGGTAGCGATGACTGCAGAAACCTTAGACGCAGAAGAGTTCTGCGGCATACCAGACTCCGAAAGGGTCTCGGTAGAGGCCTGTGAATTAACTGAAGTGGGCATCACTGAATTCCAGAGGACTGACGACCAGCTTGGCGGTAGCGGCATCAGAAGGTTTAGTCCTGTGCGATCTGTTTCTGACTTTATCTTTAGGATTTTTTCAGAAGGTCTGCTGCAGGCTGGCTTACGGAAGCCATATTGGAATTCAAGGACTGCAATTGGAAATATCTAGCTACAATAAGGGCCCAACGATGAATAGTTATGGCGTTAAAGCACAGAACTGACAACAAGGGACATTGTGGTCTGGGCCTAGACAAGTGACGCAGTAGGAGTGGAAGTCTCGGTGCGGTATTTACTTTCTACAGGTGAGACAATTATTAACTTTTTCTGACATTGGTTAGTGCAAGAAAAAAAGAATCCCAACGGGGTACTTAGCTTTCTAAGATTTCAACTTCAATTCAGAAACAAACCTCAGGTAGCAGCCAATCGGCACTCGTGCAAACTGCTTCTGCTTCGGGCTCCACAGCAAGAAAGACTGATGAAATAGCATTGGCTGCTTTCCTTTATACCACTGGTGACCTGAGGTCAGTTTTCAAGCGACAGCAACTGATGCAGAAATACTAAGTCTCTGGTAATCAGGCCGTCTGAGGGCTACCCCAGCAGGGATAACCCCAAATGTGATGACTGCAACAGTGAAACCCGAAGAACATCCTATGTTCCTTACCCGAAGAAAATCCTATGTTCCTTAAAGGCTTTAAGTCGTCATTGGATTCCTGTTTTTTGATTTTCACAGGTGGGTTTGTAGGTCCTGGTCTGGTAAAAGCTTAGAAACAAAGTATTGCCTTTACAGAAAATAATTCATAGGTTCATAGGTTCATACTAGGTTCATAGGTTCATACTAGGCTATCTGCCCTAGGGCATTTATAAGCCTAGCCAGAATGTGTTTGGCTTTCGCCACCCATTTTAAATTTATTTTGCTATG